>NC_091352.1:25306589-25334089 GCF_038502225.1 Cherax quadricarinatus | reverse complement strand
GTTCAATTTCACTGGAATTTAAGTATTGGTATCGTTTCAGTTATTGTACCTTAATGTAATGTGAACACCAAAAAATGTAATAATGGGTACGTCATAAAAATTATATATATCAACTGGGACCTCTTCTATGGCAGAAATGACATGTATGCCAGGGATGGGGTTCACTTATCTAGGTGTGGGGTGGGAGCACTGGCCAACGTAGTGGAGGGAGCTGTTAGGTCTTTAAACTAGGAATAGTTAGTGGTATGGGTTTTGGCAGGAAAACAGTGAAGTCCCAGCGTAGTAATATTACGAGTTATAGGGGAACTAGTAATAAGCAGAACGAGGTAGATATTGAAAAGCCAGGGACTTTGGGTGATAAGGACAGTAATAGGTTTAGTAGGAAAACAGAAATGAGCAGGAAGGGTAAAGAGAAAGGAGACTCTTTCAATGTTTATTATGCTAATTGCCGTAGTGCTAGGAATAAGATGGACGAATTGAGATTAGTTGCTAGTGCAGGTAACATTGATTTATTTGCCTTAACTGAGACGTGGTTTAATTCAAAAAGTCGGGACATGCCTGCGGAATGTCACATTCAGGGTTTTAAATTGTTTCAAGTAGATAGAAGTATTGGGAGGGGGGGGAGGGGTGGCATTGTATGTCCGAGATCGCTTGAACTGTTGCATAAAAACGGGTATTAAGTCTGAAGTAACACATACAGACTCTGTTTGGATAGAATTTTCAGAGGGGCATGAAAAACTGATTTTAGGAGTGATATACCGTCCCCCAAACTTAGATAGGGACCAAGGGAGACTACTATGGGAGGAAATTGTTAAGACGACAAGGCACGATAATGTACTAATTCTAGGAGACTTTAACTTTAGTCATATTGATTGGAATTTCTTGACTGGGAATTTAGAATCATACGACTTCTTAGAAGTAGTTCAGGATTGTTTTTTGAAGCAGTTTGTGACAGAACCTACAAGGGGTAATAACCATGCTTGACTTAGTTCTGGCAAACAATGAATCCCATGTTAATAATTTAGAAATTTCAGAGGAACTGGGTGCTAGCGACCACAAATCAATTACATTTAGCATTGAATGGAAGTACGATAGTAGCGATAACTCAGTAACAGTCCCAGATTTTCGCTTAGCAGATTACGATGGGCTTAGAGAACACTTATCATCTGTTGACTGGGGTAACGAAGAGAGCTATCAATATGACAGTTTTCTGAACACTATACATGCTGCTCAAAGAACGTTTATCCCATATAAAGAAATTAGATCAAATAGAAATGACCCAAAATGGATGAATAATAGGCTCAAATATCTACTAGGGCATAAGAAAGGAATTTATAGGCGTATCAAAAGAGGTGAGGGTCATCTTATGAATCAGTATATTGACATTAAGAGGGACATTAAAAAGGGGATAAGAAAAGCTAAAAGGGACTATGAAATTAAAGTTGCTAGGGATTCTAAAACTAACCCAAAAAGTTTTTTCCAGGTCTATAGAACAAAAGTTAGAGAAAAGATAGGTCCCCTTAAAAATAACTATGGGCACCTTACTGACAAAGAGAATGAAATGTGCTCGATTTTTAATAATTATTTTCTCTCAGTTTTTACACAGGAAGACACTAGCTTGTCTTTCTTCGTCTAACAAGTGAATGTAACTTAAGAGTCTTCAATCTTTCTTCATAAGGAAGATTTCTAATGCTATGTATTAATTTAGTCATCCTACGCTGAATGTTTTCTAACGAATTTATGTCCATTCTGTAATATGGAGACCAGAACTAAGCTGCATAATGTAGGTGAGGCCTTACTAATGATGTATAAAGCTGCAGTATGACCTCTGGACTTCTGTTGCTTACACTTCTTGATATAAATCCCAGTAATCTATTTGCCTTATTACGTACGCTTAGGCATTGCTGTCTTGGTTTAAGGTTGCTGCTCACCATAACCCCCAAGTCCTTTTCGCAATCTGTATGGCTAAGTTCTACATCATTTAACTTATAAGTACTTGGGTTATGGGCACTCCCAAGCTTCAGAACCTTGCATTTATCTACAATGAACTGCATCTGCCACTTTTCTGACCAAGAATAGAGTTTGTTTAAATCCTCCTGAAGTTCCCTAACATCTACGTTTGAAGTGTGATTCTCTGTCAGTACAGTAGGTCAGTCAGCTGCTAGTTAATACGTGATATCAGCTATGATACACTAGCGCGAGTACACAAGAACCTTGACTAACCATACCCCGGCTGGGATTCAAACCGCGGTCATAGAGTCTCAAACCTCCAGCCCGTCGCAATCGTGTCATTACGATTTCGTGAGTCAACCTTGACTAGCCAACATGGGGGTAGGCGGAAAGCCCATGTCTTTCAAATAAGTTGAAGATTAGTAAGTGAACTTACCTTGGCCTGTGTGTAGCTGGACCTGTGTAACACCACCATGTTGTCGTAATACCGGTACCTTAGCCTGTGTATAGCGCGAGCAGAGTGACACTACCGTGTTGTCGTGATGCCGGTACCTTGGCCTGTGTATAGCGGGAGATGTGTAACACTACCGTGTTGTCGTGATGCCGGTACCTTGGCCTGTGTATAGCGGGAGATGTGTGACACTACCGTGTTGTCGTGATGCCGGTACCTTGGCCTGTGTGTAGCGGGAGCTGTGTGACACTACCGTGTTGTCGTGATACCGGTACCTTGGCCTGTGTATAGCGGGAGCTGTGTGACACTACCGTGTTGTCGTGATGCCGGTACCTTGGCCTGTGTATAGCAGGAGCTGCGTGACACTACCGTGCTGTCGTGATGCCGGTACCTTGGCCTGTGTAAAGCGAGAGCTGTGCGACACTACCGTGTTGTCGTAATACCAGTACCTTGGCCTGTGTATAGCGGGAGCTGTGTGACACTACCGTGTTGTCGTGATACCGGTACCTTGGCTTGTGTGTAGCAGGAACTATGTGACTCTACCGTGTTGTCGTGATGCCGGTACCTTGGCCTGTGTGTAGCAGGAACTATGCGACTCTACCGTGTTGTCGTGATGCCGGTACCTTGGCCTGTGTGTAGCAGGAACTATGTGACTCTACCGTGTTGTCGTGATGCCGGTACCTTGGCCTGTGTGTAGCGGGAGCTATGTGACACTACAGTGTTGTCCTGATTCCGGTACCTTGGTCAGTGTGTAGCGGAAGCTGTGTAACACCACCGTGTTGTCGTAATACCGGTACCTTGGCCTGTGTGTAGCGGAAGCTGTGTGACACTACCGTGTTGTCTTAATACCGGTACCTTGGCCTGTGTGTAGCGGAAGCTGTGTGACACTACCGTGTTGTCGTAATACCGGTACCTTGGCCTGTGTGTAGCGGAAGCTGTGTGACACTACCGTGTTGTCGTAATACCGGTACCTTGGCCTGTGTGTAGCGGAAGCTGTGGGACAGTACCGTGTTGTCGTAATACCGGTACCTTGGCCTGTGTGTAGCGGGAGCTGTGGGACAGTACCGTGTTGTCGTAATACCGGTACCTTGGCCTGTGTGTAGCGAGAGCTATGTGATACTACAGTGTTGTCGTGATGCCGGTACCTTGGCCTGTGTGTAGCGGGAGCTGTGTGACACTACCGTGTTGTCGTGATGCCGGTACCTTGGCCTGTGTGTAGCGGGAGCTATGTGACACTACCGTGTTGTCGTAATACCGGTACCTTGGCCTGTGTGTAGCGGAAGCTGTGTGACACTACCGTGTTGTCGTAATACCGGTACCTTGGCCTGTGTGTAGCGGGAGCTGTGGGACAGTACCGTGTTGTCGTAATACCGGTACCTTGGCCTGTGTGTAGCGGGAGCTATGTGACACTACCGTGTTGTCGTGATGCCGGTACCTTGGCCTGTGTATAGCAGGAGCTGCGTGACCCTACCGTGTTGTCGTGATGCCGGTACCTTGTCCTGTGTGAAGCGAGAGCTGTGAGACACTACCGTGTTGTCGTGATGCCGGTACCTTGGCCTGTGTAAAGCGAGAGCTGTGTGACACTACCGTGTTGTCGTGATACCGGTACCTTGGCCAGTGTATAGCGGGAGCTATGTGACACTACTGTGTTGTCGTGATGCCGGTACCTTGGCCTGTGTGTAGCAGGAACTATGTGACTCTACCGTGTTGTCGTGATGCAGGTACCTTGGCCTGTGTGTAGCAGGAACTATGTGAATCTACCGTGTTGTCGTGATGCAGGTACCTTGGCCTGTGTGTAGCGGGAGCTATGTGACACTACCGTGTTGTCGTGATTCCGGTACCTTGGCCTGTGTGTAGCGGAAGCTGTGTAACACCACCGTGTTGTCGTAATACCGGTACCTTGGCCTGTGTGTAGCGGAAGCTGTGTGACACTACCGTGTTGTCGTAATACCGGTACCTTGGACTGTGTGTAGCGGAAGCTGTGTGACACTACCGTGTGGTCGTAATACCGGTACCTTGGCCTGTGTGTAGCGGAAGATGTGTGACACTACCGTGTTGTCGTAATACCGGTACCTTTGCCTGTGTGTAGCGGAAGCCGTGGGACAGTACCGTGTTGTCGTAATACCGGTATCTTGGCCTGTGTGTAGCGGAAGCTATGTGACACTACCGTGTTGTCGTGATTCCGGTACCTTGGCCTGTGTGTAGCGGAAGCTGTGTAACACCACCGTGTTGTCGTGATGCCGGTACCTTGGCCTGTGTGTAGCGGGAGCTGTGTGACACTACCGTGTTGTCGTGATACCGGTACCTTGGCCTGTGTGTAGCGAGAGCTATATGATACTACAGTGTTGTGGTGATGCCGGTACCTTGGCCTGTGTGTAGCGGGAGCTGTGTGACACTACCGTGTTGTCGTGATACCGGTACCTTGGCCTGTGTGTAGCGGGAGCTATGTGACTCTACCGTGTTGTCGTAATACAGGTACCATGGCCTGTGTGTAGCGAAAGCTGTGGGACAGTACCGTGTTGTTGTAATACCGGTACCTTGGCCTGTGTGCAGCGGGAGCTGTGGGACAGTACCGTGTTGTCTGTGGCCTGTGTGTACAGTGTTGTCGTAATACCGGTACCGTGTTGTCGTAATACCGGTACCTTGGCCTGTGTGTAGCGGGAGCTATGTGACACTACCGTGTTGTGGTGATGCCGGTACCTTGGCGTGTGTGTAGCGGGAGCTATGTGACACTACCGTGTTGTCATGATGCCGGTACCTTGGCTTGTGTGTAGCGGAAGCTGTGACACTACCGCGTTGTCGTGAGTCGAGTACCTTAGCCTGTGCGTAGCGGAAGCTATGGGACAGTACCGTGTTGTCGAGATGCCGGTACCTTGGCCTGTGTAAAGCGAGAGCTGTGTGACACTACCGTGTTGCCGTGATACCGGTACCTTGGCCTGTGTAAAGCGAGAGCTGTGTGACACTTCCGTGTTGTCGTCATTCCGGTACCTTGGCCTGTGTGTAGCGGAAGCTGTGTAACACCAGAGTGTTGTCGTAATACCGGTACCTTGGCCTGTGTGTAGCGGAAGCTGTGTGACACTACCTTGATGTCGTTACACCGGTACCTTGGCCTGTGTGTAGCGGAAGCTGTGTGACACTACCGTGTTGCCGTAATACCGGTACCATAGCCTGTGTGTAGCGGAAGCTGTGTGACACTACCGTGTTGTCGTAATACCGGTACCTTGGCCTGTGTGTAGCGGAAGCTGTGTGACACTACCGTGTTGTCGTAATACCGGTACCTTGGCCTGTGTGTAGCGGAAGCTGTGGGACAGTACCGTGTTGTCGTAATACCGGTACCTTGGCCTGTGTGTAGCGGGAGCTGTGGGACACTACCGTGTTGTCGTGATGCCGGTACCTTGGCCTGTGTGTAGCGGGAGCTGTGTGACACTGCCGTGTTGTCGTGATGCCGATTCCTTGGCCTGTGTGTAACGGGAGCTGTGTGACACTACCGTGTTGTCGTGATACCGGTACCTTGGCCAGTGTATAGCGGGAGCTATGTGACACTACCGTGTTCTCGTGATACCGGTACCTTGGCCTGTGTATAGCGGGAGCTATATGACACTACCGTATTGTCGTGATACCGGTATATTGGCCTGTGTGTAGCGGGAGCTATGTGACACTACTGTGTTGTAGTGATAAAGGTACCTTAGCCTGTGTATAGCGGGAGCTATATGACACTACCGTATTGTCGTGATACCGGTACCTTGGCCTGTGTGTAGCGGGAGCTATGTGACACTACTGTGTTGTCGTGATGCCGGTACCTTGGCCTGTGTGTAGCAGGAACTATGTGACTCTACCGTGTTGTCGTGATGCCGGTACCTTGGCCTGTGTGTAGCGGGAGCTATGTGACACTACCGTGTTGTCGTGATTCCGGTACCTTGGCCTGTGTGTAGCGGAAGCTGTGTGACACTACCGTGTTGTCGTAATACCGGTACCTTGGCCTGTGAGTAGCGGAAACTGTGGGACAGTACCGTGTTGTCGTTATACCGGTACCTTGGGCTGTGTGTAGCAGGAACTATGTGACTCTACCGTGTTGTCGTGATGCCAGTACCTTGGCCTGTGTAAAGCGAGAGCTGTGTGACACTACCGTGTTGTCGTGATTCCGGTACCTTGGCCTGTGTGTAGCGGGAGCTATGTGACACTACCGTGTTGTCGTGATTCCGGTACCTTGGCCTGTGTGTAGCGGAAGCTGTGTAACACCACCGTGTTGTCGTAATACCGGTACCTTGGCCTGTGTGTAGCGGAATCTGTGTGACACTACCGTGTTGTCGTAATACCGGTACCTTGGCCTGTGTGTAGCGGAAACAGTGACACTACCGTGTTGTCGTAATACTGGTACCTTGGCCTGTGTGTAGCGGAAGCTGTGTAACACCACCGTGTTGTCGTAATACCGGTACCTTGGCCTGTGTGTAGCGGAATCTGTGTGACACTACCGTGTTGTCGTAATACCGGTACCTTGGCCTGTGTGTAGCGGAAGCTGTGTGACACTACAGTGTTGTCGTAATATCGGTACCTGTGACACTACCGTGTTGTCGTAATAACGGTACCTTGGCCTGTGTGTAGCGGAAGCTGTGGGACAGTACCGTGTTGTCGTAATACCGGTACCTGGGCCTGTGTGTTGCGGAAGCTATGTGACACTACCGTGTTGTCGTGATTCCATTACCTTGGCCTGTGTGTAGCGGAACCTGTGTGACACTACAGTGTTGTCGTAATACCGGTACCTTGGCCTGTGTGTAGCGGAAGCTGTGTGACACTAACGTGTTGTCGTAATACCGGTACCTTGGCCTGTGTGTAGCGGAAGCTGTGTGACACTACCGTGTTGTCGTAATACCGGTACCTTGGCCTGTGTGTAGCGGAAGCTGTGTGACACTACCGTGTTGTCGTAATACCGGTACCTTGGCCTGTGTGTAGCGGGAGCTGTGGGACAGTACCGTGTTGTCGTAATACCGGTACCTTGGCCTGTGTGAAGCGGGAGCTATGTGACACTACCGTGTTGTCTTGATGCCGGTACCTTGGCTTGTGTATAGCAGGAGCTGAGTGACACTACCCTTTTGTCGTGATGCCGGTACCTTGGCCTGTGTATAGCGGAAGCTCTGTGACACTACCGTGTTGTCGTGATACCGGTACCTTGGCCTGTGTGTAGCGGGAGCTATGTGACACTACTGTATTGTAGTGATGCTGGTACCTTGGCCTGTGTGTAGCGGGAACTATGTGACTCTGCCATGTTGTCGTGATGCCGGTACCTTGGCCTGTGTAAAGCGAGAGCTGTGTGACACTACCGTGTTGTCGTGATGCCGGTACCTTGGCCTGTGTGTAGCGGGAGCTATGTGACACTACCGTGTTGTCGTGATTCCGGTACCTTGGCCTGTGTGTAGCGGAAGCTGTGTAACACCAACGTGTTATCGTAATACCGGTACCTTGGCCTGTGTGTAGCGGAATCTGTGTGACACTACCGTGTTGTCGTAATACCGGTACCTTGGCCTGTGTGTAGCGGAAGCTGTGTGACACTACCGTGTTGTCGTAATACCGGTACCTTGGCCTGTGTGTAGCGGAAGCTGTGGGACAGTACCGTGTTGTCGTAATACCGGTACCTTGGCCTGTGTGTAGCGGGAGCTATGTGACACTACCGTGTTGTCGTGATTCCAGTACCTTGGCCTGTGCGTAGCGGAAGCTGTGTAACACCACCGTGTTGTCGTAATACCGGTACCTTGGCCTGTGTGTAGCGGAAGCTGTGTGACACTACCGTGTTGTCGTAATACCGGTACCTTGGCCTGTGTGTAGCGGAAGCTGTGTGACACTAACGTGTTGTCGTAATACCGGTACCTTGACCTGTGTGTAGCGGAAGCTGAGTGACACTACCGTGTTGTCGTTATACCGGTACCTTGGCCTGTGTGTAGCGGGAGCTGAGTGACACTACCCTTTTGTCGTGATGCCGGTACCTTGGCCTGTGTATAGCGGAAGCTCTGTGACACTACCGTGTTGTCGTGATACCGGTACCTTGGCCTGTGTGTAGCGGGAGCTATGTGACACTACTGTATTGTCGTGATGCCGGTACCTTGGCCTGTGTGTAGCAGGAACTATGTGACTCTACCGTGTTGTCGTGATGCCGGTACCTTGGCCTGTGTGTTGCGGAAGCTATGTGACACTACCGTGTTGTCGTGATTCCAGTACCTTGGCCTGTGTGTAGCGGAAGCTGTGTGACACTACCGTGTTGTCGTAATACCGGTACCTTGGCCTGTGTGTAGCGGAAGCTGTGTGACACTACCGTGTTGTCGTAATACCGGTACCTTGGCCTGTGTGTAGCGGAAGCTGTGTGACACTACCGTGTTGTCGTAATACCGGTACCTTGGCCTGTGTGTAGCGGAAGCTGTGTGACACTACCGTGTTGTCGTAATACCGGTACCTTGGCCTGTGTGTAGCGGGAGCTGTGTGACACTACCGTGTTGTCGTGATACCGGTACCTTGGCCTGTGCGTAGCGGGAGCTATGTGACACTACCGTGTTGTCGTGATGCCGGTACCTTGGCTTGTGTATAGCAGGAGCTGTGTGACACTGCCGAGTTGTCGTGATACCGGTACCTTGGCCTGTGTGTAGCGGAAGCTGTGTAACACTACCGTGTTGTCGTAATACCGGTACCTTGGCCTGTGTGTAGCGGAAGCTGTGGAACAGTACCGTGTTGTCGTAATACCGGTACCTTGGCCTGTGTGTAGCGGGAGCTATGTGACACTACCGTGTTGTCATGATGCCGGTACCTTGGCTTGTGTATAGCAGGAGCTATGTGACACTACTGTGTTGTCGTGATTCCGGTACCTTGGCCTGTGCGTAGCGGAAGCTGTGTAACACCACCGTGTTGTCGTAATACCGGTAGCTTGGCCTGTGTGTAGCGGAAACTGTGTGACACTACCGTGTTGTCGTAATACCGGTACCTTGGCCTGTGTGTAGCGGAAGCTGTGTGACACTACCGTGTTGTCGTAATACCGGTACCTTGGCCTGTGTGTAGCGGAAGCTGTGTGACACTACCGTGTTGTCGTAATACCGGTACCTTGGCCTGTGTGTAGCGGAAGCTGTGGGACAGTACCGTGTTGTCGTAATACCGGTACCTTGGCCTGTGTGTAGCGGGAGCTGTTGGACAGTACCGTGTTGTCGTAATACCGGTACCTTTGCCTGTGCGTAGCGGGAGCTATGTGAGACTACCGTGTTGTCGTGATGCCGGTACCTTGGCTTGTGTATAGCAGGAGCTGTGTGACACTGCCGAGTTGTCGTGATACCGGTACCTTGGCCTGTGTATAGCGGGAGCTATGTGACACTAACGTGTTGTCGTGATACCGGTGCCTTGGCCTGAGTATAGCGGGAGCTGTGTGACACTACCGTGTTGTCGTGATGCCGATTCCTTGGCCTGTGTGTAAAGGGAGCCGTGTGACACTACCGTGTTGTAGTGATAACGGTACCTTAGCCTGTGTATAGCGGGAGCAATGTGACACTACCGTATTGTCGTGATACCGGTACCTTGGCCTGTGTGTAGCGGGAGCTATGTGACCCTACTGTGTTGTCGTGATGCCGGTACCTTGGCCTGTGTGTAGCAGGAACTATGTGAATCTACCGTGTTGTCGTGATGCCGGTACCTTGGCCTGTGTGTAGCGGGAGCTATGTGACACTAACGTGTTGTCGTGATTCCGGTACCTTATCCTGTGTGTAGCGGAAGCTGTGTGACACTACCGTGTTGTCGTAATACCGGTACCTTGGCCTGTGTGTAGCGGAAGCTGTGTGACACTACCGTGTTGTCGTAATACCGGTACCTTGGCCTGTGTGTAGCAGGAACTATGTGACTCTACCATGTTGTCGTGATGCCAGTTCCTTGGCCTGTGTAAAGCGAGAGCTGTGTGACTCTACCGTGTTGTCGTGATTCCGGTACCTTGGCCTGTGTGTAGCGGGAGCTATGTGACACTACCGTGTTGTCGTGATTCCGGTACCTTGGCCTGTGTGTAGCGGAAGCTGTGTAACACCACCGTGTTGTCGTAATACCGGTACCTTGGCCTGTGTGTAGCGGAATCTGTGTGACACTACCGTGTTGTCGTAATACCGGTACCTTGGCCTGTGTGTAGCGGAAACTGTGACACTACCGTGTTGTCGTAATACCGGTACCTTGACTTGTGTGTAGCGGGAGCTATGTGACACTACCGTTTTGTCGTGATTCCGGTACCTTGGCCTGTGTGTAGCGGAAGCTGTGTAACACCACCGTGTTGTCGTAATACCTTGGCCTGTGTGTAGCGGAATCTGTGTGACACTACCGTGTTGTCGTAATACCGGTACCTTGGCCTGTGTGTAGCGGAATCTGTGTGACACTACCGTGTTGTCGTAATACTGGTACCTTGGCCTGTGTGTAGCGGAAGCTGTGTAACACCACCGTGTTGTCGTAATACCGGTACCTTGGCCTGTGTGTAGCGGAATCTGTGTGACACTACCGTGTTGTCGTAATACCGGTACCTTGGCCTGTGTGTAGCGGAAGCTAATACCGGCCTGTACCTGTTGTCGTAATACCGGTACCTTGGCCTGTGTGTAGCGGAAGCTGTGTGACACTACCGTGTTGTCGTAATACCGGTACCTTGGCCTGTGTGTAGCGGAAGCTGTGTGACACTACCGTGTTGTCGTAATACCGGTACCTTGGCCTGTGTGTAGCGGAAGCTGTGTGACACTACCGTGTTGTCGTAATACCGGTACCTTGGCCTGTGTGTAGCGGAAGCTGTGTGACACTACCGTGTTGTCGTAATACCGGTACCTTGGCCTGTGTGTAGCGGAAGCTGTGTGACACTAACGTGTTGTCGTTATACCGGTACCTTGGCCTGTGTGTAGCGGGAGCTGTGGGACAGTACCGTGTTGTCGTAATACCGGTACTTTGGCCTGTGTGAAGCGGGAGCTATGTGACACTACCGTGTTGTCTTGATGCCGGTACCTTGGCTTGTGTATAGCAGGAGCTGAGTGACACTACCCTTTTGTCGTGATGCCGGTACCTTGGCCTGTGTATAGCGGAAGCTCTGTGACACTACCGTGTTGTCGTGATACCGGTACCTTGGCCTGTGTGTAGCGGGAGCTATGTGACACTACTGTATTGTCGTGATGCCGGTACCTTGGCCTGTGTGTAGCGGGAACTATGTGACTCTGCCATGTTGTCGTGATGCCGGTACCTTGGCCTGTGTAAAGCGAGAGCTGTGTGACACTACCGTGTTGTCGTGATGCCGGTACCTTGGCCTGTGTGTAGCGGGAGCTATATGACACTACCGTGTTGTCGTGACCGTGTTGTCGTGTGTATTCGTAATACCGGTACCTTGGCCTGTGTAAAGCGAGAGCTGTGTGACACTACCGTGTTGTCGTGATGCCGGTACCTTGGCCTGTGTGTAGCGGGAGCTATATGACACTACCGTGTTGTCGTGATTCCGGTACCTAGGCCTGTGTGTAGCGGGAGCTGTTGGACAGTACCGTGTTGTCGTAATACCGGTACCTTTGCCTGTGCGTAGCGGGAGCTATGTGAGACTACCGTGTTGTCGTGATGCCGGTACCTTGGCTTGTGTATAGCAGGAGCTGTGTGACACTGCCGAGTTGTCGTGATACCGGTACCTTGGCCTGTGTATAGCGGGAGCTGTGTGACACTACCGTGTTGTCGTGATACCGGTATCTTGGTCTGTGTGTAGCGGGAGCTATGTGACTACCGTGTTGTCGTGATGCCGGTACCTTGGCCTGTGTGTAGCGGAATCTGTGTGACACTACCGTGTTGTCGTGATACCGGTACCTTGGCCTGTGTGTAGCGGGAGCTATGTGACACTACCGTGTTGTCGTGATTCCGGTACCTTGGCCTGTGTGTAGCGGAAGCTGTGTGACACTACCGTGTTGTCGTAATACCGGTACCTTGGCCTGTGTGTAGCGGAAGCTGTGACACTACCGTGTTGTCGTAATAACGGTACCTTGGCCTGTGTGTAGCGGAAGCTGTGGGACAGTACCGTGTTGTCGTAATACCGGTACCTGGGCCTGTGTGTTGCGGAAGCTATGTGACACTACCGTGTTGTCGTGATTCCAGTACCTTGGCCTGTGTGTAGCGGAAGCTGTGTGACACTACCGTGTTGTCGTAATACCGGTACCTGGGCCTGTGTGTAGCGGAAGCTATGTGACACTACCGTGTTGTCGTGATTCCAGTACCTTGGCCTGTGCGTAGCGGAAGCTGTGTAACACCACCGTGTTGTCGTAATACCGGTACCTTGGCCTGTGTGTAGCGGAAGCTGTGTGACACTACCGTGTTGTCGTAATACCGGTACCTTGGCCTGTGTGTAGCGGAAGCTGTGTGACACTACCGTGTTGTCGTAATACCGGTACCTTGGCCTGTGTGTAGCGGGAACTATGTGACTCTGCCATGTTGTCGTGATTCCGGTACCTTGGCCTGTGTAAAGCGAGAGCTGTGTGACACTACCGTGTTGTCGTGATGCCGGTACCTTGGCCTGTGTGTAGCGGGAGCTATGTGACACTACCGTGTTGTCGTGATTCCGGTACCTTGGCCTGTGTGTAGCGGAAGCTGTGTAACACTACCGTGTTGTCGTAATACCGGTACCTTGGCCTGTGTGTAGCGGAAGCTGTGTGACACTACCGTGTTTTCGTAATACCGGTACCTTGGCCTGTGTGTAGCGGAATCTGTGTGACACTACCGTGTTGTCGTTATACCGGTTCCTTGGCCTGTGTGTAGCAGAAGCTGTGACACTACCGTGTTGTCGTAATACCGGTACCTTGGACTGTGTGTAGCGGAAGCTTTGGGACAGTACCGTGTTGTCGTAATACCGGTACCTAGGCCTGTGTGTAGCGGGAGCTGTTGGACAGTACCGTGTTGTCGTAATACCGGTACCTTTGCCTGTGCGTAGCGGGAGCTATGTGAGACTACCGTGTTGTCGTGATGCCGGTACCTTGGCTTGTGTATAGCAGGAGCTGTGTGACACTGCCGAGTTGTCGTGATACCGGTACCTTGGCCTGTGTATAGCGGGAGCTGTGTGACACTACCGTGTTGTCGTGATGCCGATTCCTTGGCCTGTGTGTAACGGGAGCTGTGTGACACTACCGTGTTGTCGTGATACCGGTACCTTGGCCTGTCTATAGCGGGAGCTATATGACACTACCGTATTGTCGTGATACCGGTACCTTGGCCTGTGTGTAGCGGGAGCTATGTGACACTACTGTGTTGTGATGCCAATACCTTGGCCTGTGTGTAGCAGGAAATATGTGACTCTACCGTGTTGTCGTGATGCCGGTACCTTGGACTGTGTGTAGCGGGTGCTATGTGACACTAACGTGTTGTCGTGATTCCGGTACCTTGGCCTGCGTGTAGCAGAAGCTGTGTGACACTACCGTGTTGTCGTAATACCGGTACCTTGGCCTGTGTGTAGCGGAAGCTGTGTGACACTACCGTGTTGTCGTAATACCGGTACCTTGGCCTGTGTGTAGCGGTAGCTGTGACACTACCGTGTTGTCGTAATAACGGTACCTTGGCCTGTGCGTAGCGGAACTATGTGACTGTGTTGTCGTGATGCCAGTACCTTGGCCTGTGTAAAGCGAGAGCTGTGTGACACTACCGTGTTGTCGTGATTCCGGTACCTTGGCCTGTGTGTAGCGGGAGCTATGTGACACTACCGTGTTGTCGTGATTCCGGTACCTTGGCCTGTGTGTAGCGGAAGCTGTGTAACACCACCGTGTTGTCGTAATACCGGTACCTTGGCCTGTGTGTAGCGGAATCTGTGTGACACTACCGTGTTGTCGTAATACCGGTACCTTGGCCTGTGTGTAGCGGAAGCTGTGACACTACCGTGTTGTCGTAATAACGGTACCTTGGCCTGTGTGTAGCGGAAGCTGTGGGACAGTACCGTGTTGTCGTAATACCGGTACCTGGGCCTGTGTGTAGCGGAATCTGTGTGACACTACCGTGTTGTCGTAATACCGGTACCTGGGCCTGTGTGTAGCGGAAGCTGTGACACTACGGCGTTGTCGTGATACCGGTACCTTGGCCTGTGTATAGCGGGAGCTGTGTGACACTACCGTGTTGTCGTGATTCCGGTACCTTGGCCTGTGTGTAGCGGAAGCTGTGTGACACTACCGTGTTGTCGTGATACCGGTACCTTGGCCTGTGTGTAGCGGGAGCTGTGTGACAGTACCGTGTTGTCGTGATACCGGTACCTATGTGACCTACCGTGTTGTCGTGATAGCCTTGGCCTGTGTAAAGCGAGAGCTGTGTGACACTACCGTGTTGTCGTGATGCCGGTACCTTGGCCTGTGTGTAGCGGGAGCTATATGACACTACCGTGTTGTCGTGATTCCGGTACCTAGGCCTGTGTGTAGCGGGAGCTGTTGGACAGTACCGTGACACTACCGGTAATACCGGTACCTGGGCCTGTGTGTAGCGGGAGCTATGTGACACAACCGTGTTGTGGTGATCCCGGTAACTTGGACTGTGTGTAGCGGGAGCTGTGTGACACTACCGTGTTGTGGTGATACCGGTACCTTGGCCTGTTTGTAGCGGGAGCTGTGTGACACTACCGTGTTGTCGTGATGCCGCTACCTTGGCCTGTGTGTATCTGGAGCTGTGTGACACTACCGTGTTGTCGTGATACCGGTACCTTGGCCTGTGTGTAGCGGTAGCTATGTGACACTACCGTGTTGTCGTGATACCGGTACCTTGGCCTGTGTGTAGCGGGAGCTATGTGACACTACCGTGTTGTCGTATACCGGTACCTTGGCCTGTGTGTAGCAGGAACTATGTGACTCACCGTGTTGTCGTGATGCCGGTACCTTGGCCTGTGTAAATCGAGAGCTGTGTGACACTACCGTGTTGTCGTGATGCCGGTACCTTGGCCTGTGTGTAGCGGGAGCTATATGACACTACCGTGTTGTCGTGATTCCGGTACCTTGGCCTGTGTGTAGCGAAAGCTCTGTGACACTACCGTGTTGTCGTAATACCGGTACCTTGGCCTGTGTGTAGCGGAAGCTGTGACACTACCGTGTTGTTGTAATAACGGTACCTTGGCCTGTGTGTAGCGGAAGCTGTGGGACAGTACCGTGTTGTCATAATACCGGTACTTTGGCCTGTGTGAAGCGGGAGCTGTGGCAGTGTGTTGTAGCGTGTGTAGCTGTGTAACACCACCGTGTTGTCGTAATACCGGTTCCTTGGCCTGTGTGTAGCGGAATCTGTGTGACACTAATGTGTTGTCGTAATACCTGTACCTTGGCCTGTGTATAGCGGAAGCTCTGTGACACTACCGTGTTGTCGTAATACCGGTACCTTGGCCTGTGTTTTGCGGGAGCTATGTGACACTACCGTGTTGTCGTGATGCCGGTACCTTGGCCTGTGTGTAGCGGAAGCTGTGTAACACAACCGTGATGTCGTAATACCGGTACTTTGGCCTTTGTGTAGCGGAATCTGTGTGACACTACAGCGTTGTCGTAAAACCGGTACCTTGGCCTGTGTGTAGCGGAAGCTGTGACACTACCGTGTTGTCGTAATAACGGTACCTTGGCCTGTGTGTAGCGGAAGCTATGTGACACTACCGTGTTTTCGTGATGCCGGTACCTTGGCTTGTGTATAGCGGAAGCTGAGTGACACTACCGTGTTGTCGTTATACCGGTACCTTGACCTGTGTGTAGCGGGAGCTATGTGACACTACCGTGTTGTGGTGATACCGGTACCTTGGCCTGTGTGTAGCGGGAGCTGTGTGACACTACCGTGTTGTGGTGATACCGGTACCTTGGCCTGTGTGTAGCGGGAGCTATGTGACACTACCGTGTTGTGGTGATACCGGTACCTTGGCCTGTGTGTAGCGGGAGCTATGTGACACTACCGTGTTGTGGTGATGCCGGTACCTTGGCCTGTGTGTAGCGGGAGCTATGTGACACTACCGTGTTGTGGTGATGCCGGTACCTTGGCCTGTGTGTAGCGGGAGCTATGTGACACTACCGTGTTGTGGTGATGCCGGTACCTTGGCCTGTGTGTAGCGGGAGCTATGTGACACTACCGTGTTGTCGTGATACCTGTACCTTGGCCTGTGTGTAGCGGAAGCTATGTGACACTACCGTGTTGTCGTAATACCGGTACCTTGGCCTGTGTGTAGCGAAAGCTATGTGACACTACCGTGTTGTGGTGATACCGGTACCTTGGCCTGTGTGTAGCCACTACCGTGTTGTCGTGATACCGGGACCTTGGCCTGTGTAGCGGGAGCTATGTGACACTACCGTGTTGTCGTGATACCGGTACCTTGGCCTGTGTGTAGCGGAAGCTGTGGGACAGTACCGTGTTGTCGTAATACCGGTACCTTGGCCTGTGTGTAGCGGGAGCTATGTGACACTACCGTGTTGTGGTGATACCGGTACCTTGGCCTGTGTGTAGTGGGAGCTATGTGACACTACCGTGTTGTGGTGATGCCGGTACCTTGGCCTGTGTGTAGTAGGAGCTATGTGACACTGCCGTGTTGTGGTGATACCGGTACCTTGGCCTGTGTGTAGCGGGAGCTATGTGACACTACCGTGTTGTGGTGATACCGGTACCTTGGCCTGTGTGTAGCGGGAGCTATGTGACACTACCGTGTTGTGGTGATACCGGTACCTTGGCCTGTGTGTAGCGGGAGCTGTGTGACACTACCGTGTTGTCGTGATGCCGGTACCTTGGCCTGTGTGTAGCGGGAGCTGTGTGACACTACCGTGTTGTGGTGATACCGGTACCTTGACCTGTGTGTAGCGGGAGCTATGTGACACTACCGTGTTGTGGTGATACCGGTACCTTGGCCTGTGTGTAGCGGAATCTGTGTGACACTACCGTGTTGTCGTTATACCGGTTCCTTGGCCTGTGTGTAGCAGAAGCTATGTGCCTGTGTTGTCGTGATACCGGTACCTTGGCCTGTGTGTAGCGGGAGCTGTGTGACACTACCGTGTTGTCGTAATACCGGTAAATTGGCCTGTGTGTAGCGGAAGCTGTGGAACAGTACCGTGTTGTCGTAATACCGGTACCTTGGCCTGTGTGTAGCGGGAGCTGTGTGACACTACCGTGTTGTCGTGATACCGGTACCTTGGCCTGTGTGTAGCGGGAGCTGTGTGACACTACCGTGTTGTCGTGATACCGGTACCTTGGCCTGTGTGTAGCGGGAGCTATGTGACACTACAGTGTTGTGATGTGATTCCTACCTTGGCCTGTGTGTAGCGGGAGCTGTGTGACACTACCGTGTTGTCGTGATACCGGTACCTTGGCCTGTGAGTAGCGGGAGCTGTGTGACACTACCGTGTTGTGATGATACCGGTACCTTGGCCTGTGTGTAGCGGGAGCTGTGTGACACTACCGTGTTGTGGTGATACCGGTACCTTGGCCTGTGTGTAGCGGGAGCTATGTGACACTACCGTGTTGTGGTGATGCCGGTACCTTGGCCTGTGAGTAGCGGGAGCTGTGTGACACTACCGTGTTGTGGTGATACCGGTACCTTGACCTGTGTGTAGCGGGAGCTATGTGACACTACCGTGTTGTGGTGATACCGGTACCTTGGCCTGTGTGTAGCGGGAGCTATGTGACACTACCGTGTTGTGGTGATGCCGGTACCTTGGCCTGTGTGTAGCGGGAGCTGTGTGACACTACCGTGTTGTGGTGATACCGGTACCTTGGCCTGTGTGTAGCGGGAGCTATGTGACACTACCGTGTTGTGGTGATACCGGTACCTTGGCCTGTGTGTAGCGGGAGCTGTGTGACACTACCGTGTTGTGGTGATACCGGTACCTTGGCCTGTGTGTAGCGGGAGCTGTGTGACACTACCGTGTTGTGGTGATACCGGTACCTTGGCCTGTGTGTAGCGGGAGCTGTGTGACACTACCGTGTTGTCGTGATACCGGCCTGTGTGTAGCGGAAGCTTGGCACTACCGTGTTGTCGTAGGTACCTTGGCCTGTGTGTAGCGGTGTGACACTCCCGTTTTGTGGTGATACCGGTACCTTGGCCTGTGTGTAGCGGGAGCTGTGTGACACTACCGTGTTGTGGTGATACCGGTACCTTGGCCTGTGTGTAGCGGGAGCTGTGTGACACTACCGTGTTGTCGTGAGACCGGTAATGATGAGTGAAGATATAACATTTATGTTGAGCGTCGTTTAGAAGTATTGTGGACAGTTCGTCATACACACTAGTATTCTAGTTCATTTCACAATGAAACTACTCAGTACACAACACATTAATCGACTTGTTCAGTGTTACATGACTTTGCCATCACTTGTTCACAAAATGAACTCTGGAACATTAATATGTCCGTGGGTAATGGACAGGCAGAGTTACTGACAATACCTGAGTTTCGAGAGTTACATTTGCATCTCAACACTGTATCTCTTCCTGCAGATCGTCCGAGCACGAATTAATGTCACGACGGACACGTCTGGGATAATAGCCCTGGATTTCTACATTTTAACGCAACCTTCTGACGTTGTTCTTTCTCGCTCACTCGTTGTTAAATGATTACTTCACTCGAGCCGATGCCTCAGTGTCGTCGGCTCCTATAGTCGACTTTTGCTGGCATAATGTCAACAGAGAGACGACAGCTCGGGTGACGAAGCTGAGCCAAAGTAAGGAAATTTCCTCTACTCCGCGGTGTTTTTAACTTATAACCTTCTAGCTATGTTATTAGCTTAAAGGTTTATTAAAATCTTATTCAGAATGTCTCAGAAAAAGAGTTTAGTGGGACAAACATGTCAATTGTTCAGCAGTTCCTGAAGGTAATGGTGCTATGTTATGACTTGATATGACTACAGAGTCTGATTCATCTCTCTTTGGTGGTGTGGGAACGAGGGTGGGATCATGATCCCTTCCCCAGCAGTGTGGGAAAGAGGGGGTGGTTACGACCCCTTGTCGGCCTCACCTCAGTCGTGTGGGAAAGAAGGAGGGGGTCATTATCCCCTAGCTCCCCCTCCCTAGCAGTGTGGAAAAAAAGGAGGGGGCATTACCCCCTTGCTTCTCCATCCACAGCAGTGTGAGAAAAGGGGGTCATGACCCCCTCGCTCCCTCCATGTTTTAGATAATTTCTCCACACTGGACATGTATGAACAAAACACAGGATATGGTATTTTACTGGATGGGTATGAACGGAACACTAGGTATGGTATGGTACTGGACGGGTATGAACGGAACACCAGGTGTGGTATGGTACTGGATGGGTATGAACGGAACACTAGGTACTGTATGGTACTGGATGGGTATGAACGGAACACTAGGTGTGGTATGGTACCGGATGGGTATGAAAGTAACACTTGGAATGGTATGGTACTGGATGGGTATGAACGGAACACTAAGTATGGTATGTTACCAGATGGGTATGAACGGAACACTAGGTATGGTATGGTACTGGATGGGTATGAAAGGAACACTTGGAATGGTATGGTACTGGATGGGTATGAACGGAACACTAGGTACTGTATGGTACTGGATGGGTATGAACGGAACACTAGGTGTGGTATGGTACCGGATGGGTATGAAAGGAACACTTGGAATGGTATGGTACTGGATGGGTATGAACGGAACACTAAGTATGGTATGTTACCAGATGGGTATGAACGGAAGACTAGGTATGGTATGGTACTGGATGGGTATGAAAGGAACACTTGGAATGGTATGGTACTGGATGGGTATGAACGGAACATTTGGAATGGTATGGTACTGGATGTGAACGAATGGAACACCAGGAACAGCTTTTGAAAACTGACCACTGTCCTGAACATCTCTCAAGTCCTGCTCTGTACATCTTGCTACTGGCAGATTTCAACTTAAGACACCTAAAATGGAGGAGTATAGCAACCAATATTGTAGCAGAGATCACCCCGGGAGGCTGCAGCTCAGATGAAAATTCACACACACACGAACTATTAAATCTCTTCATTAAATTCACCTTAAACCAACAAATTCACTGGCCAACAATTTTTGATAAGTCGTATCCTTCTTAAATGAGATTAGCTAATTCTTGTGTATTTTCATGTCCTGAATCCAAATATCACATAGAAAAATGCTTATAGGTTAAAGGTTTAAAGATACGAGTCATGTAATATTTGATTATTTTATTATAACGTACAATATGTGTCAGTATATTTTATATTCTCATCCGCACCTACTCTTTGCCTATTTGTTTGACGCTTATAGTGGGCTGAAGAATCATCTCTTGCAAATGTCCAACAATAGTCTGCAAACATTCTTGTGCACCATTTGCCCTGGTACCATTTTTCCATGGTTGAAATCTCTTGGTGAAACCTTTCACCATGTTCGTCACTAACTGTCTCACAGTTCGCTGGAAAAAAGTCTAAATGTGAATCCAAAAAGTGTATTTTAGTGACATGTTACATCCCATGTTCTTGTAAGCCTTGATGAGGTTTTCCACCAATTCTTCATAGTTGCCTTCCCTTCTGTTTCCGAGAAATCCCTTCGTCACTAACCTGAATGCTTCCCAAGCAGCTTTCTCTTCCCCATGAAGGTCTGATTCAAAGATTCCCTCTCTTTTTCAGCGTCACTCAGTGAGGGGAATTTTGATATTAAATACTTAAATCCCTGACCGGATTTGTCCATAGCTTTTACAAAGTTTTTCATGAGCCCAAGTTTTATGTGTAGTGGTGTTAGCAAAATTTTGTTTGGTTTAATGAGAGGTGGATGTTGAACATTTCTCATCCCAGACTCCTAGGATTAACGAGGTGGCCAGTCTCTCCTGATGTAGTGGGAACCTCTAGCTCTGCTGTCCCACTCACATAGAAAGCAGCAGTACTTGGTGTATGCACCCTGCAAGCCCATCACAAGAGCAACACCTTTTAAGTCACCACAGAGTTGCCATTGATGTTCATCATATTTCATGCATTGCAACACAGGCTTTATATTCTCATATGCTTCTTTCATATGTGGTGCATAGACCACAGGAACTGATGGCTTACTGTTGCCGTTATGCAGCAAGACAACTTTCAGACTCGTTTATGATGAATCTATGAACAGCCTTCAGTGACTAGATTCCTAGTCGATTGTTGCTGACGGTGACGAAGTTGTGAAATCTTCACATCAGCTGCTAGGAGATTCCACTGTTGGAGACGAGAGCCTAGCAGCTCTGCCTTGTTATTGGGTAGTTGCAGATCTCTGACAAGGTCATAGAGTTCCCCTTTTGTTATGAGATGTGACCTAGAGGGGTGTGCTTCATCAACATTTTGGTCACTGTAATCCAGCACTGTTATCCTTCTCTTCCTCCCTCTCACCACTTTCTTCATCTGACTCGAAGGATACCGAAGTTGGCGCATCAGCTGATGAACATGTAGACCCTCGCCATGTGCAACTGGGCGAATAACTGATGAAATGCTTCGATATTCAATGGACCCCTTTTTTTATTTGACAGGCCCTTTTGTACTGGAGGTACCATGCAGAAATAACAATTGTTTGTCTGTTGGCTCCCACCACGTCATTGGCACAGCAAAAGGCATTCTTTTCCTCTTCCTGTTAAACTATTGGCGAAGATTAGCAGCACAATTGTTGCAGCATTTGTGTGGAGCCCAGTTCTTATCCTGGTCACCAAGCTTACTTCCAAAATATAGGTGATAAGCCTTTCTAACGATAGCAGTTATACGGAGCTTCTGTGATGCAAAGGTCACCTCACCACAAATGTAGAAGTTGTCCGCCATATTCACACAAGTACGAGGCATCTGAAAGAAGAAAACGTATATATCAATATATTGTTCAGTGAATATTTATTATAAGTTTAAAAAGCGTTTGGCTAAGAAAATCACCGACCTTTTACCTCAAAATATAAACTTGGACATCACAATCACCTTCCATGACTGCTGGAACAATAATGAAGATCAGTCAGACTGTGAGTGTGGTAAGAAACACACTGCCACAAGCCTGCTGGAATCTGTTTTGACACGTAGATGTATATTGATAATTATTATCAGTGACCTAAAATTATTTTGTAGATGAATGGTTCAGAGAACCGACATGTTGATAAATTAGACACATATGCAACTCTTGGGTATCTTTATTGAGGAAACGTTTCGCCACACAGTGGCTTCATCAGTCCATACGAAGGAGAAACTTAAAGAACAGGAGGAGAATGAGGTAATCAGTCCCTCAACCTTGAGTCGATGTGGTCAGTCCATCAATCTTGAATAGAATACGGCATATGAGCGGAGAAGCAGCTTATAAACCGTATGGCAGGAGAGGTGCAGCAGTTATAGGTGGTGTCACATTTGTTCAATGTGGAAGTAGGATCTTAATACTTAGGAATTCTTCGCTTGCCTAATTCTTGGGCACGACCTACTTCCACATTGAACAAATGTGACACGACCTATGACTGCTGCACCTCTCCTGCCATACGGTTTATAAGCTGCTTCTCCGCTGATATGCCGTATTCTATTCAAGATTGATGGACTGACCACATCGACTCAAGGTTGAGGGACTGATTACCTCATTCTCCTCCTGTTCTTCAAGTTTCTCCTTCGTATGGACTGATGAAGCCACTGTGTGGCGAAACGTTTCCTCAATAAAGATACCCAAGAGTTGCATATGTGTCTAATTTATCGACCTAAAATTAGTTGGAAATTGTTACTCTGGTCTCGAAAACATTTTCATTGTTGTCCAGAGAATTCAACAAAATCGTGTATGGTCTGTATGGTCTCTTAACGTGCTAGTGACACCCCTGCTTTTCATTGGGGGGATGTTGCATCGTCTGCCAAGTCTTTTGCTTTCGTATTGAGTGATTTTCGTGTGCAAGTTCGGTACTAGTCCATCTAGGATTTTCCAGGTGTATATAATCATGTATCTCTCCCGCCGGCGTTCCAGGGAATACAGGTTTAGGAACCTCAAGCGCTCCCTGTAATTGAGGTGTTTTATCTCCGTTATGCGCGCCGTGAAAGTTCTCTGTACATTTTCTAGGTCGGCAATTTCACCTGCCTTGAAAGGTGCTGTTAGTGTGCAGCAATATTCCAGCCTAGATAGAACAAGTGACCTGAAGTGTCATCATTGGCTTGGCCTCCCTAGTTTCGAAGGTTCTCATTATGCATCCTGTCATTTTTCTAGCAGATGCGATTGATACAATGTTATGGTCCTTGAAGGTGAGATCCTCCGACATGATCACTCCCAGGTCTTTGACGTTGGTGTTTCGCTCTATTTTGTGGCCAGAATTTGTTTTGTACTCTGATGAAGATTTAATTTCCTCGTGTTTACCATATCTGAGTAATTGAAATTTCTCATCGTTGAACTTCATATTGTTTTCTGCAGCCCACTGAAAGATTTGGTTGATGTCCGCCTGGAGCCTTGCAGTGTCTGCAATGGAAGACACTGTCATGCAGATTCGGGTGTCATCTGCAAAGGAAGACACGGTGCTGTGCCTGACATCCTTGTCTATGTCAGATATGAGGATGAAGAACAAGATGGGAGCAAGTACTGTGCCTTGTGGAACAGAGCTTTTCACCGTAGCTGCCTCGGACTTTACTCTGTTGACTACTACTCTCTCTGTTCTGTTAGTGAGGAAATTATAGATCTATCGACCGACTTTTCCTGTTATTCCTTTAGCACGCATTTTGTGCGCTATTACGCCATGGTCACACTTGTCGAAGGCTTTTGCAAAGTCTGTATATATTACATCTGCATTCTTTTTGTCTTCTAGTGCATCTAGGACTTTGTCGTAGTGATCCAATAGTTGAGACAGACAGGAGCGACCTGTTCTAAACCCATGTTGCCCTGGGTTGTGTAACTGATGAGTTTCTAGATGGGTGGTGATCTTGCTTCTTAGGACCCTTTTAAAGATTTTTATGATATGGGATGTTAATGCTATTGGTCTGTAGTTCTTTGCTGTTGCTTTACTGCCCCCTTTGTGGAGTGGGGCTATGTCTGTTGTTTTTAGTAACTGTGGGACGACCCTCGTGTCCATGCTCCCTCTCCATAGGATGGTAAAGGCTCGTGATAGGGGCTTCCTGCAGTTCTTGATGAACACGGAGTTCCATGAGTCTGGCCCTGGGGCAGAGTGCATGGGCATGTCATTTATCGCCTGTTCGAAGTCATTTGGCGTCAGGATAACATCGGATAGGCTTGTGTTAACCAAATTCTCTGGCTCTCACATAAAAAATTAATTTTGATCTTCGACTCTCAGTCTGGTTAGCGGCTTGCTAAAAACTGAGTCATATTGGGACTTGAGTAGCTCACTCATTTCCTTGCTGTCATCTGTGTAGGACCCATCTTGTTTAAGTAGGGGCCCAATACTGGACGTTGTTCTCGACTTGGATTTGGCATAGGAGAAGAAATACTTTGGGTTTCTTTCGATTTCATTTATGGCTTTTAGTTCTTCCCGCGATTACTGACTCCTATAAGATTCCTTTAGCTCAAGTTCGATGCTTGCTATTTCTTTGACCAGTGTCTCCCTACGCATTTCAGGTATATTGACCTCTTTTAGCCGCTCTTATTCTTTTCCGTCGCCTGTAAAGGGAGCGCCTGTCTCTTTCTATTTTACATCTACTCCTCCTTTTTCTTAGAGGAATAAGCCTTGTGCATACATCGAGTGCCACCAAGTTAATCTGTTCTAGGCATAATTTGGGGTCTGTGTTGCTTAGTATATCTTCCTAGCTTATATCGGTTAGAACTTGGTTTACTTGGTCCCACTTTATGCTTTAGTTATTGAAGTTGAATTTGGTGAATGCTCCCTAGTGACTAATCTCATTATGTCGGTCTGGGGCTCCGCGCATACATGTCTGAACCTCAATTATGTTGTGATCTGAGTATATTGTTTTTGATATGGTGACATTTCTTATCAGATCATCATTGTTAGTGAAGATGAGGTCTAGTGTATTCTCCAGTCTAGTAGGCTCTATTATTTGCTGGTTTAAATTGAATTTTGTGCAGTGATTTAAAAGCTCGTGTGAGTGTGAGTTTTCATCAGAGCTGCCTCCTGGTGTTGTTTCTGCAACAATATTATTTGCTATATTCCTCCATTTTAGGTGCCTTAAGTTGAAATCCCCCAGGAGCAAGCTGTTGGGTGCAGGAGCTGGAAGATTTTCCAGAGAGTGGTCAATTTTTAACAGCTGTTCCTGGAATTGCTGGGATGTTGCATCCGGAGGCTTGTAGACTACCGCAATGACTAGGTTTTGGTTCTCGATCTTTACTGCTAAAACTTCCACTACATCATTTGAGGCATTAAGCAGTTCTGTGCAAACAAGTGACTCTGCAATGTACAGGCCAACCCCCCCCTTTTGCCTGTTCACTCTGTCACATCTGTATAGGTTGTAACCTGGGATCCATATTTCGTTGTCCAAGTGATCCTTTATGTGGGTCTCAGTGAAAGCCGCAAACATTGCCTTTGCCTCTGCAAGCAGTCCACGGATGAAAGGTATTTTGTTGTTTGTTGCTGGCTTTAGACCCTGTATATTTGCAAAGAAGAATGTCATCGGACTGGTGGTATTGTTGGTACTGGGGGGGATTTTTTCCGGCATTAGTATCTGTATCTGTTGGTTTGGAGTGGAGGCCATCGACTGTGGTTCCACTCCAGGAATGACTGGATTTGGTGTACGATTTCTGCCATTTCCTGCCATTTTTTTTCCTTCCTGGCACTAAAAAACCTCTCCCTCTTGAGTGGCTGTGGCTACCCAGGTTTTCCCATGGCCTGGATGTTTTGTATCTTTTTTTCCCCTTTAGATGGTATGCCTGGCAATTTAAGTTATAGCACAGTCTTTCCTGTACTGAAGAGGTACACATTTCAAAGTGAAAAAGCTAACAGGAAGGGAGTTTGCATTTTCCTGTTGTCATATGGGCACGCCATTTTCTTGGGTGGTCATAGTTGCACGTCCCGTTTGTTTTTCCAGATTTCCCATGTCTGCAGATACCAAGTGCATAGTATGTGCACAGACTTGGTTTCCGTTTGCCTTGGGTTTCTGTGACTGTATTCCCTGTTGGTGCATGTTTACCTGTCTTATTCCTATCCTCCCTAGCACCAACAATGGAGCTCCCACCAGTTGTTTTTGGTAATATATCCTCACTATTGCTAGTGGAGTCCTCTTGTTTGCTATTTCCTGTGGTATTTCTAGTTTGCAATATTGGTTTTATCTTATCTTTGACTACACTTGTTTTCCCACTACGGCTCCTGTCCCCTATGAGGTCATTTATATGTATTCCTTCCTGCGTATAATTCCCGACTACCTGGACAAAATCTCCAGCTTCACCATTACTGTCTCCCAGGACAGCACCTCCAGCTTCACCATTACTGTCTCCCAGGACAGCACCTCCAGCTTCACCATTACTGTCTCCCAGGACAGCACCTCCAGCTTCACCATTACTGTCTCCCAGGACAGCACCTCCAGCTTCACCATTACTGTCTCCCAGGACAGCACTATCAGCCCCACATTTACTGACTACCAGGACATCACCTCCAGCCTTACAGTTTCTGACTACATGGCCAGTATCAAGGGCAGTACCATTCAGCCCAGACTTTTTATGTTCCCATCTGTTGTAGAAAGCTTCCAGGTTTTCTATGAAAGCAGCTTTGATGTTGTCCTCTTTCAATACCCTTGTGATTTTAGTCCACAGATTTATCTCATTTGGGCATACCCAAAAACACTTCCCTGTTTTAATACTGCTTGTAGCTAGTTCTGGGATATCTGCACAAGGGGCGTGACACCAATTTCCACAAAAATGACAATTTATCCATGTGGAAGCCCGTTTGTTTGACTGACCACAGACTACACACAGCTTCATAATGATTTGAATGGTTGATTTACTGTAATTCTACTAGCAACCTCTTGTATGCTCTATTAATAACCTTAAATGAAGCTCTAGCTATTTGTATTTCTATTTCTAACTGTACTTGTATATTGGACAGCTTTCTGTGTACGTTCCTGATTTATAGTTATTGTTTGTGTTTGATAAGGGCGCCTACAACCCCTGTGAGAAGCTGAACAGTTACTGTGAGAAGCTGAACAGTTACTGTGAGAAGCTGAACAGTTACTGTGAGAAGCTGAACAGTTACTGTGAGAAGCTGAACAGTTACTGTGAGAAGCTGAACAGTTACTGTGAGAAGCTGAACAG
>NC_091352.1:25296589-25299089 GCF_038502225.1 Cherax quadricarinatus | reverse complement strand
AAATTAGGAGAGCTTTCCGAAAAAATGGAGAAAGAGCTCTCTGCGAAATGGGAAAAGAGGTTGGAGAAGGAGACGAAGAAATGGGAGGCACAAGTCGAAACTGAAGTAGACAGGGTAAGGGTCCTAGAGTCTGAGGTAAACAGGCTGAAGCAAGTCTCAGGGGCAGTGACCAGAGAAGACACAGCACATGAAGCTGAGAGGATGAACAAGAAGGAAGGAGATATGAATTATGCTAAGGTCATATCAGCCTGCAAAGAAGGGTCAGGGAGTAAAAGGAAAGAGCAGCTGGGTGCAGATAGAGAGGGAGATAAGTCGAATGCTGAGGCACAACCATGCTACCAAGAGCCACTGGAAAAATCAAGGGAGAAAATGACCATATACAGACAGGAACCAGAGTCACAGAGGGAGAGGCAATGGGAGGAGGAAAGGGCAAAATCAATGTTTATCCATTGGCTTCGGGAGAGAGAGGAAAAGACACACACTGAAAGACGGCAGGAAGAAAGAAAGGAGATTGGGAAAATCATCACGGAAATAGGGGGAGAAGACATGGACGAGATTGTAAATTTTCAGAGAATAGGGGGGTACGTGAAGGGGAGAAACCGACCGATCAAGCTGATTCTCAGGACAGAAACAGTGAGGAACAGGATCCTCCAAGAGAAACCATGGTTGAAAAACTCGGAAGAGTACAAGAAGGTGTTCCTAGACAGAGACAGAACACAAACAGAGAGACAGCAGCTGAGGGAGAGAACAAAAAAGCGAAAGGAGATAGGAAAGGAAACAAGGATGGAACCAGCAGAGGTCAGTCAGAGCAGAACAGAGAAGCAAGGGCAAGCACACACACAACTATCCTCAGAAACCTACAACCTATCACACCATCCCAACACAAACTACAATCTATGCCCACTGCTTCCACCCAACCCCCAGTCATAGAATCCCACAGTATGCTACCAGGTCCCCCACCCCCACAGTCCCCCCAAACCACAGTATTGGAAAGGAAACTGAAGGTATGGTACACAAACGCTGATGGAATAACAAACAAGTGGGAGGAGTAGCACGAAAGAGTCAAAGAGACATCGCCGGACATCATAGCACTCACAGAAACCAAGCTTACAGGTATAACAGATGCCATCTTTCCAACGGGAAACCAGATACTGAAGAAAGACAGAAGGAACAGGGGGGGTGGAGGAGTGGTACTGCTGATCAAACACCGATGGAATTTTGATGAGCTGGAGAGAGGAGACAGCGGAGAAGAAAGTGATTACATTGGGGGAACGCTTCACTCTGGAGGTCCCAAGGTGGTAATTGCAGTGATGTATAACCCACCACAGAACAGCACGAGACCAGGGCATGAGTATGACGAGAGCAATAGAGCGATGGTTGACACACTGGCTGCAGTGGCCAGAAGAGCTCATGCATGCAGGGCAAAGCTCCTGATCACGGCGACTTTAACCACAAGTAGATCGACTGGGAAAACTTGGAGCCACATGGGGGCCAAGATACATGGAGGGCTAAGATGATGGAGGTGGTACTGGAAAACTTCATGTACCAACACGTAAGGGACACTACAAGAGAGAGAGGAGAGGATGAGCCAACAAGACTGGACTTAGTATTCACCTTGAGCAGTGCAGATATTGAGGACATCACATATGAAAGACCCCTTGGGGCCAGCGATCATGTGGTTTTGAGCTTCGAATACACAGTAGAGCTACAAGTGGAGGGGGAAGCAGGAAGGCCAGGACAAATGGAACCAAACTACAGGAAAGGGGACTACACGGGAATGAGGAATTTCCTGAATGAGGTTCAGTGAGACAGAGAACTGGCAGGGAAGCCAGTTAATGAGATAATGGAATATGTAGCAACAATGTGCAAGGAGGCTGAAGAGAGGTTTGTACCCAAGGGAAACAGGAATAATGAAAAAGCCAGGATGAGCCCATGGTTCACCCAAAAGTGCAATGAGGCAATAACCAAGTGTGCTAGGGAATGGAAGAAGTATAGAAGGCAAGGGACCCAGGAGAACAAGGAGAGCAGTCGTAGAGCCAGAAACGAATATTCACAGATATGAAGGGAGGCACAACGACAATATGAAAACGACATAGCAGCGAAAGCCAAATCTGACCCGAAACTGTTGTACAGCCACATCAGGAGGAAAACAACAGTCAAGGACCAGGTAATCAGGCTAAGGAAGGAAGGAGGAGAGACAACAAGAAATGACCGTGAAGTATGTGAGGAACTCAACAAGAGATTCAAAGAAGTGTTCACTGAGGAGACAGAAGGGGCTCCAGAGGGACTGAGAGGTGTGGCACATCA
Source organism: Cherax quadricarinatus (assembly GCF_038502225.1). NCBI lineage: Eukaryota > Metazoa > Arthropoda > Malacostraca > Decapoda > Parastacidae > Cherax > Cherax quadricarinatus. The sequence continues at coordinate 25,296,782 of NC_091352.1, read as the reverse complement.
CCTGGTGCTGGACACGGTACACACAACCGAGGAAGAAGTGAAGAGGCTTCTGAATGACCTAGATACCTCAAAGGCAATGGGGCCAGATAACAACTCTCCATGGGTCCTGAGAGAGGGAGCAGAGGCACTATGTGTACCCCTAACAACAATATTCAATACATTTATCGAAACAGGGAGATTGCCTGAGGCATGG
>NC_091352.1:25284089-25291589 GCF_038502225.1 Cherax quadricarinatus | reverse complement strand
GGTGTACTAGAAAGTGGAAAAGGTACAGAAGACAAAGGACCCAGGAAAATAAAGAGATCAGCCAAAGAGCCAGAGAACAGATAAGAAGGGAGGCTCAGCGACAATACACAAAAAAACATAGCATCGAAAGTCAAGTCTGACCCGAAGTTGTTGTATAGCCACATCAGGGGAAAACAACAGTCTAAGACCAGGTATTCAGACTGAAGAAGGATGATGGGGAGTTCACAAGAAACAACCAAGAGGAATATGAGGAGCTCAACATGAGATTTAATTAAAGAAGTATTTACAGAGGAAACTGGTAGGACTCTAGGAAATTAGAACAGGGAGGTACACCAATAAGTGACGGATGAGGTACACATAACAGAGGAGGAGGTGAAGAAGCTGCTATGTGAACTTGATACCTCAAACCCGGTGGGACCAGACAACATCTCCCCGTGGGTCCTTAGAGAGGGAGCAGAGATGCTGTGTGTGCCACTAACAAAGATCTTCAACATATCCATTGAAACTGGGCAACTACCAGAGGTATGGATGATGGCAAATGTAGTCAAAATTTTAAAAAAAGGAAACAGACACGAGGCATTAAACTACAGACCTGTGTCACTAACATGTATAGTATGCAGAGTCATGGAGAAGATCATCAGAAGGGAGAGTGGTGGAGGTCCAGGAAAGAAACAAGCATATAATCGACACCCAGCACGGTTTCAGGGAAGGAAAATCCTGTGTCACAAACCTACTGGAGTTTTATGACAAGGTGACAGAAGTAAGACTAGACAGACAGGGGCGGATTGACTGCATTTTCTTGGACTGCAAGAAGGTCTTCGACATAGTTCCTCAGAAGAGGCTACTGCATAAGCTAGAGGATCAGGCACACATAACAGGAAAGGCACTGCATTGGATCAGAGAATACCTGACAGGGAGGCAACAAAGAGTCATGGTACGTGACGAGGTGTCAGAGTGGGCGCCTGTGACAAGAGGGGTTACACAGGGACGAGTTCTAGGATCTGTGCCTGGTCCAGCAACTAGCTCCATGAATTTAACCCTGCCAAATGCAAAATCATGAAGATCTGGGAAGGGCAAAGAAGACTGCAGGCACAGTATAATCAAGGAGGCCAGAGACGGCAAACCTCACTCATGAAAGATCTTGGAGTGAGTATAACACCGAGCACATTTCCTGAGGCGCACATCAATCAGACAACTGTTGCAGCATACGGGCGTCGGCCCAACCTAAGGATAGCGTTCAGATACTTCAGTAAGGTGCATACTGGAGTATGCATCACCAGTTTGGAATCCACACCTGGTCAAGCGCATTAAGAAATAAGGGAAAGTGCAAAGGTTTGCAACAAGACTAGTCCCAGAGCTAAGGGGATTGTCCTAGGAAGAAAGGCTAAGGGAAATTGGCCTGACAACACTGGAGGACAAGAGAGTCAGGGCAGATAACAACATATAAAATACTGCTCGGAATAGACATGGTGGACATTTATATATATATATATATATATATATATATATATATATATATATATATATATATATATATATATATATATATATATAACAACACTGCGCTAGCCAAGGATTCGAACCCATGTTGTACTGGCCTGCCTGATGGTAAACGAGAACCACATGGCGCTTTAAACCACAGGACCACCCAACCCTACAAGAATGGCACAGCCATTGTAGGGTTGGGTGGTCCAGTGGTTTAAAGCGTCATGTGGTTCTCGCTTACCATGAGGCAGGCCAGTACAACATGGGTTCGAATCCTTGGCTAGCGCAGTGTTGTTATTGATCAAAACCACTCGTTCGTGGTTACAATAATATATATATATATATATATTTTCATTATTATTTTCTTTTATTTATTATCACACTGGCCGATTCCCACCAAGGCAGGGTGGCCCGAAAAAGAAAAACTTTCACCATCATTCACTCCCTCAATGTCTTGCCAGAAGGGTGCTTTACACTACAGTTTTTAAATTGCAACATTAACACCCCTCCTTCAGAGTGCAGGCACTGTACTTCCCATCTCCAGGACTCAAGTCCGGCCTGCCGGTTTCCCTGAATCCCTTCATAAATGTTACTTTGCTCACACTCCAACAGCACGTCAAGTATTAAAAACCATTTGTCTCCATTCACTCCTATCAAACACGCTCACGCATGCCTGCTGGAAGTCCAAGCCCCTCGCACACAAAACCTCCTTTACCCCCTCCCTCCAACCTTTCCTAGGCCTACCCCTACCCCTCCTTCCTTCCACTACAGACTGAAACACTCTTGAAGTCATTCTGTTTCGCTCCATTCTCTCTACATGTCCGAACCACCTCAACAACCCTTCCTCAGCCCTCTGAACAAGAGTTTTGGTAATCCCGCACCTCCTCCTAACTTCCAAACTACGAATTCCCTGCATTATATTCACACCACACATTGCCCTCAGACATGACATCTCCACTACCTCCAGCCTTCTCCTCGCTGCAACATTCATCACCCATGCTTCACACCCATATAAGAGCGTTGGTAAAACTATACTCTCATACATTCCCCTCTTTGCCTCCAAGGACAAAGTGCTTTGTCTCAACAGACTCCTAAGTGCACAACTCACCCTTTTCCCCTCATCAATTCTATGATTCACCTCATCCTTCATAGACCCATCCGCTGACACGTCCACTCCCAAATATCTGAATACATTCACCTCCTCCATACTCTCTCCCTCCAATCTGATATCCAATCTTTCATCACCTAATCTTTTTGTTATCCTCATAACCTTACTCTTTCCTGTATTCACTTTTAATTTTCTTCTTTTGCACACCCTACCAAATTCATCCACCAATCTCTGCAACTTTTCTTCAGAATCTCCCAAGAGCACAGTGTCATCAGCAAAGAGCAACTGTGACAACTCCCACTTTATGTGTGATTCTATATATTATATATATATATATATATATATATATATATATATATATATATATATATATATATATATATATATATATATATATATATATATATATATATATATGTATATATATATATATATATATATATGCAATAAGATCAAAGTAAACAGGTGATTTCAGAATATGCAAAACAACCACTCTGAAAGAATAGAGAAATTCCAAGCGCTTTCGTGACTACTCACATTATCAAGGAACTATGAAAGTAAAGCATCCAAGGAAGCTATATAAGGGGTCTGGCCAACACCTCACTATCAGGTAATAATGAATTCAAATTTAAAATTTACAGAAAACCTACAAATAACTGTTCCTATGTCCACTATTATTCCTCGCATCAAGATAGAGTCAAACTGTCTGTTTTCTCATCAATGTTTTTGAGAGCTTTACGAATTTGTAGTCCTGAGTTCATAGATGAGGAAATATGCAAAATTTATGAAATAGGTAATGATTTAAAATACCCAAGAAATGTAATTGATAAATCTTTTAAAGTTGCTAGAAATACTTTTTACAATCCGAAAAGGGACAACCAACCTTATTCAACTAAAAATATGTTGGTTCTCCCTTACCATGAAAACTTGGTTGATATGCCTTCTCTTCTTAAGACTTTTAATATTAAAGTTGTATTTAAAAATCTTGATACAGTAAAAAAAAACTTTTGATAAAGAATTCCCCCCAAAATGCTGATGGATGTGTCTGTAAGATTCCTTGTAAAAATTTGCGATAAAGTTTATTACGGTCAAACTGGTAAAAATCTCGAACTAAGATTAAAACATCATAAATATAGCATTAGAACTGGACAAGATTCCAATGCTCTATTTATTCATGTAAGAGATTTTAACCATCCAATTGATTTTCAAAAAGTTGAGAAAGTAGTATCAAGCAAGTCCATGGTCGACAGGAATATAATTGAATCTTGTTTCATAAAAAGCAGTTTTGACAATAATATGAATATTTCCTTTGGTGTGTATAAATTAGATCCATTTATAATTAATAGAATTTGGGAAGAATTTAATAATACACTGGACAAATAATAATTTTTAAATTTTCTTGGGTAGAATAGTTTGTTGGTGAGTTGTGCAAAGGACCTATCCAAGTTGGGGGATCTGATAGTGAGGTGCTGGACAGACCCCTTATATAGCTTCCTTGGATGCTTTACTTTCATAGTTCCTTGATAATGTGAGTAGTCACGAAAGCGCTTGGAATTTCTCTATTCTTTCAGAGTGGTTGTTTTGCATATATATATATATATATATATATATATATATATATATATATATATATATATATATATATATATATATATATATATATATATATATATATATATATATATATATATATAGATTTAAGAGATACATTGTTGATATAAAGTTGGCATATAAGGTACATGTTGTTACGTGTGTATCACCGATTGTAAGGCGAAAATCTCATCCAGCTCCTCAGAGCTGGGGCATGTGCCCAAAATACAGTAGGCATTACCCCTTTGAACAGCCGCACTGAGCCGCTGGAACAGAAAACTAGCTTCCCTGGGATCCCTAGTTACCCTGATGAGTCTTTTTCCCAGCTCCTTAAGAAATTTAGATGCACTCTTTCCCCATGAGCCAAGGGTCTCTGAGCCTATGGGAACAAACATATAATGATGGGCAAGTTCTCCATATTTTCTAGACTTTTTATATTTATAATTGTGTGTATGTGTGTGAGAGAGAGAGAGAGAGAGAGAGAGAGAGAGAGAGAGAGAGAGAGAGAGAGAGAGAGAGAGAGAGAGAGAGAGAGAGAGAGAAAGAGAGAGAGAGACAGACAGAGAGACAGAGAGAGAGAATGGTAGAGAAAGAAGAATACAGAAGTAATTAGCAACTACACACCAGTGTCACTCCTGCCATTCATTGAATGACTCAAGAGATAGTCTCAAGATTCTTGGGACTATCTCTCGGTAGATTAAAGCTTTTTCGACTGCCACTCGCTTCATTGTGACCGTCAATATGACTTCAGAAAAATATTACTCTTCGGTTGGTCAGCTGTTAAACCTCTCCACTAAGTGGCACCAGTCACTGGATGAATCCAAAGTCATCTGTGTAATTGCACTCTACATAGCTAGTGACTTCGACCGAGTATGTCTCCAGGGACTCTTGGCTAAACTGCAAGCACTAGCAGTCGTCGGTCCTGCACTATGCCTCCTCAGTGATTACCTTCAAGGTAGATCTCTAAGCGTAGTTCTCAATGGGACAGAGTCAATAAGACAATCTTTCGGTGCTAGTGTTCCACATGGAAGTGTGCTTAGGCCATTGTTATACAATGTCTACTTCAATGGCCTTCATCTTATCCCAGAATCCAGTGCATATTCATGGGTTTCTGGAATGAGTTTGCCGCTATATCAGCCTTGGGAAAACGATGACAGGTCACATTTGCTCCTGAGGAAACACACTGTCTCTAGGTACCATTTTGGTAATGCTAGAACAGTGTTAAGAATGAATGGGAGAGTGATGGTACCAGGAATAAAGATGATATACCTGGGGTGAAATTTGACTCCAAACTAAATTTGAAGAACCACATTGTAAATCTTGTAAAGAAAGTGGCCAGGACGTTTACAGCACTTACACGTGTCTCGCATCTCTCCGACAGGAGAGGATGTAAGGTTCTGAAAGAGGCATAAGTACGTTCACAGCCTGAATATGTTGTAATTTCTTGGATTTACTTGCCCTTCCCCTTCTCAGCTGCGACTTCTTGACAGAATATAAAACAGAGCAAAATGACTCATCTCGCGCCTTTACTCAGCCTGGACAGATCAGTAATTTCAGCAGAGCCTTCAAGACAAGAGAGATGTGGATGGCCATAATGTTAAGTACAAGGCTATTATTGTCAAAGTACCAGACTTAGCTCCACTCTGAGGGCAGCAAGTAGAGCCAACTACACTCTGATCGTACCCTTCTCCAGAACATTACTTCAACTGAGATTTATTCCTAGGATGACTCCAGTCTGGAACACATTCAGTCAGCATAATAACATCAACGAAATAATCAGTTGACTATAAGAAATGTTATTAATTTACTTTACCACATCTGCTATGTATTTGCTTTGTTAGTGTGGCATGACTCTAGTGGAATCCATGACAAACATTTGGGTTGGAGCAGTGTGCGCCAACAAAAGGGGGTAATTAAAACACATACGTTTGTTCAGGTCGCACCCCAGCTAGTGAAAATTCCTGTACTATTGGAGATGAGACTGACTACCACTGGAGAGTCGTACCATTATCTCCTGTGAGACAATCAAGTGAGCTCGATAAGAGATATGTAAAATCAAGCTGATTTGTATATCAAAAACAATCACCACCACAACCACACTACAATCACCACCATAACACCGTCACCTCCATCACAACCACCATCCCAAGACAACCACAGCTATTACTACCAGTCCCAACAACCACCACCGTCTTCAACACCAACAATCCACACATACTCCAGCAGCTCACGCAATCCTCGCCTCTAGCAATTATGGCACGCACATAAAGTGCCAGCAGAAAGAAACACACGCACACACATAACCTGCTGCCAGGACTATGGCTGGAAGGTGATGCAGGGAAGGTGGGAGAGAAGAAAAGAAGGAACAGAGGAGGGAAGTCTAAAAAAACGCTACGAAGGGTGGGAGGGAGAGCGGAAGGAAATAAGGAAAACTGAGAGGAAGGAACGGAGGGAAAGAATGAGAAAGGAAACGTGAGTGAGAGAGAAAGAGAGAGAGACAGAGAGAGAGAGAGAGAGAGAGAGAGAGAGTCTCTCTGCTTGCCTGCCTGCCTGCCTGCCTGCCTGCCTGCCTCCCTGCCTGCCTGCATGCCTGCCTACCTCCCTGCCTACCTGCCTGCTTGCCTGCCTGCCTGCCTGCCTACCTGCCTGCTAGCCTGCCTACCTCCCTGCCTCCCTGCCTCACTTCCTGCCTGCCTGCCAACCTGCCTGCCTGCCTATCTGCCTGCCTGCCTGCCTGCCTGCCTGCCTGCCTGCTTGCCTGCCTGCCTGCCTGCCTGCCTGCCTGCCTGCCTGCCTGCCTACCTGCCTCCCTGCCGGCCTGCCTACGTCCCTCCCTGCCTGCCTACCTGCCTGCCTGCCTGCATACCTCCCTGCCTGCCGGCCTGCCTGCCTGCCTGCCTGCATACCTCCCTGCCTGCCTGCCTGCCTGCCTGCCTGCCTGCCTGCCTGCCTGCCTGCCTGCCTACCTCTCTGCCTCCCTGCCTGCCTCCCTGCCTGCCTGCTTGCCTGCCTGCCTGCCTACCTGCCTACCTCCCTTTCTCCCTGCCTCCTTTCCTGCCTGCCTGCCTGCCTACCTGCCTGTCTGCCTGCCTGCCTGCCTGCCTGCCTGCCTGCCTGCCTGCCTGCCTGCCTGCCTGCCTGCCTGCCTGCCTGCCTGCATACCTCCCTGCCTGCCTGCCTGCCTGCCTGCCTGCCTGCATACCTCCCTGCCTGCCTGCCTGCCTGCCTGCCTGCCTGCCTGCCTGCCTGCCTCCCTGCCTGCCTGCCTGCCTGCCTGCCTGCCTGCCTGCCTGCCTAGCTCCCTTTCTCCCTGCCTC
>NC_091352.1:25151589-25279089 GCF_038502225.1 Cherax quadricarinatus | reverse complement strand
CATTTCGTCAACGAGCGTCTCATTCCAGAGTGTTACCTCTTCTTCATTTGGTCAATGACCGTCTCATTCCAGAGTGCTGCTGCTACTGTCTATGTGACTCCTGGACTTAGTGAAGCTATCTAAGCATCTGATTCTCTAAGGACATGACCTCTCTTGAAGATTCTTGCATTTCATTCCTTTATCTAAAGTAATTGATTAATTGTGTCAACTGGTTGAGGACCCTGTTTTCATTAGTATTTCTCAGCCCGTTTAATATTACAGTTCTGCGTCCATGTTAGGAGTACTTAAGGGTCTTGTTGAACTCAAATATATCATTTGACTCTCAACCCTTTTTTGGATTGGTTATTTTTATTTTTTTACGACGGAATAAGACAGAATGTACACAAGGCGACTGTAATAACATTGGTCATGTTGAACATTAAAATGGTATAAAATACCGACAGGTTGTTAGGTAAGACACATATGCAACAGTTAGGTATCTTTATTTCGATACGTAACTGTTGCATATGTGTCTTACCTAACAACATTGGTCATGTTATCGTCACTAGTTATAATTTAGTGTACATTATCTCAACAGACATAAAAGCCAATGTCTTCATAACCATAGATGGAAAACTGACGATCAACTCGCAAATGTGGACAAACCTGGTTATTTTTTTAATTATTCTGAGTGATAACAGAGACACCTGGGTTAATATTTATTCTTGTTTGTGTACCACACATCCATTCCTTCTCATGAATTATGTAAATTAAGTTCACACGTCATACATACAAGTCATGGGCTTCATACATACAAGTCATGGGCTTCATACATACAAGTCATGGGCTTCATACATACAAGTCATGGGCTTCATACATACAAGTCATGGGCTTCATACATACAAGCCATGGGCTTCATACATACAAGTCATGGGCTTCATACATACAAGTCATGGGCTTCATACATACAAGTCACGAGCTTCATACATACAAGTCATGGGCTTCATACATACAAGTCACGAGCTTCATACATACAAGTCACGAGCTTCATACATACAAGTCACGAGCTTCATACATACAAGTCACGAGCTTCATACATACAAGTCATGGGCTTCATACATACAAGTCATGGGCTTCATACATACAAGGCATGGGCTTCATACATACAAGTCATGGGCTTCATACATACAAGTCATGGGCTTCATACATACAAGTCATGGGCTTCATACATACAAGTCATGGGCTTCATACATACAAGTCATAGGCTTCATACATACAAGTCATGGGCTTCATATATACAAGTCATGGGCTTCATACATACAAGTCATGGGCTTCATACATACAAGTCATGGGCTTCATATATACAAGTCATGGGCTTCATACATACAAGTCATGGGCTTCATATATACAAGTCACGGGCTTCATACATACAAGTCATGGGCTTCATATATACAAGTCATGGGCTTCATACATACAAGTCATGGGCTTCATACATACAAGTCATGGGCTTCATACATACAAGTCATGGGCTTCATACATACAAGTCATGGGCTTCATACATACAAGTCATGGGCTTCATACATACAAGTCATGGGCTTCATACATACAAGTCATGGGCTTCATACATACAAGTCATGGGCTTCATACATACAAGTCACGAGCTTCATACATACAAGTCACTAGCTTCATACATACAAGTCACGAGCTTCATACATACAAGTCACGAGCTTCATACATACAAGTCATGGGCTTCATACATACAAGTCACGAGCTTCATACATACAAGTCACGAGCTTCATACATACAAGTCACGAGCTTCATACATACAAGTCACGAGCTTCATACATACAAGTCATGAGCTTCATACATACAAGTCACGAGCTTCATACATACAAGTCATGGGCTTCATACATACAAGTCACTAGCTTCATACATACAAGTCACGAGCTTCATACATACAAGTCACGAGCTTCATACATACAAGTCATGGGCTTCATACATACAAGTCACGAGCTTCATACATACAAGTCATGGGCTTCATATATACAAGTCATGGGCTTCATACATACAAGTCACGAGCTTCATACATACAAGTCATGGGCTTCACACATACAAGTCATGGGCTTCATACATAAAAGTCATGGGCTTCATACATACAAGTCACGAGCTTCATACATACAAGTCATGGGCTTCACACATACAAGTCATGGGCTTCATACATACAAGTCACGAGCTTCATACATACAAGTCACGAGCTTCATACATACAAGTCACTAGCTTCATACATACAAGTCACGAGCTTCATACATACAAGTCACGAGCTTCATACATACAAGTCATGGGCTTCATACATACAAGTCACGAGCTTCATACATACAAGTCACGAGCTTCATACATACAAGTCACGAGCTTCATACATACAAGTCACGAGCTTCATACATACAAGTCACGAGCTTCATACATACAAGTCACGAGCTTCATACATACAAGTCATGGGATTCATACATACAAGTCATGGGCTTCATACATACAAGTCACGAGCTTCATACATACAAGTCACGAGCTTCATACATACAAGTCACGAGCTTCATGCATACAGGTCACGAGCTTCATGCATACAAGTCACGAGCTTCATACATACAAGTCACGAGCTTCATACATACAAGTCACGAGCTTCATACATACAAGTCATGGGCTTCATATATACAAGTCATGGGCTTCATGCATACAGGTCATGGGCTTCATACATACAAGTCATGGGTTTCATACATACAAGTCACGAGCTTCATACATACTAGTCATGGGCTTCATACATACAAGTCATGGGCTTCATACATATAAGTCACGAGCTTCATACATACAAGTCATGGGCTTCATACATACAAGTCACGAGTTTCATACATACAAGTCATGGGCTTCATACATACAAGTCACGAGCTTCATACATACAAGTCATGGGCTTCATACATACAAGTCATGGGCTTCATACATACAAGTCATGGGCTTCATACATACAAGTCATGGGCTTCATACATACAAGTCATGGGCTTCATACATACAAGTCATGGGCTTCATACATACAAGTCACGAGCTTCATACATACAAGTCATGGGCTTCACACATACAAGTCACGAGCTTCATACATACAAGTCACGAGCTTCATACATACAAGTCACGAGCTTCATACATGCAAGTCATGGGCTTCATACATACAAGCCATGGGCTTCATACGTACAAGTCATGGGCTTTATACATACAAGTCACGAGCTTCATACATACAAGTCATGGGCTTCATACATACAAGTCATGGGCTTCATACATACAAGTCACGAGCTTCATACATACAAGTCATGGGCTTCATACATACAAGTCATGGGCTTCATACATACAAGTCATGGGCTTCATACATACAAGTCATGGGCTTCATACATACAAGTCACGAGCTTCATACATACAAGTCACGAGCTTCATACATACAAGTCACGAGCTTCATACATACAAGTCACGAGCTTCATACATACAAGTCAATACAAGTCACGAGCTTCATACATACAAGTCATGGGCTTCATACATACAAGTCATGGGCTTCATACATACAAGTCATGGGCTTCATACATACAAGTCACGAGCTTTATACATACAAGTCATGGGCTTCATACATACAAGTCATGGGCTTCATACATACAAGTCATGGGCTTCATACATACAAGTCATGGGCTTCATACATACAAGTCATGGGCTTCATACATACAAGTCATGGGCTTCATACATACAAGTCATGGGCTTCATACATACAAGTCACGAGTACATATGCCTCTTGCTTTCTTTTTGTTTGAGTACATATGCCTCTTGCTTTCTTTTTGTTTGAGTACATATGCCTCTTGCTTTCCTTTTGTTTGAGTACATATGCCTCTTGCTTTCTTTTTGTTTGAGTACATATGCCTCTTGCTTTCCTTTTGTTTGAGTACATATGCCTCTTGCTTTCCTTTTGTTTGAGTACATATGGCTCTTGCTTTCCTTTTGTTTGAGTACATATGCCTCTTGCTTTCCCTTTGTTTGAGTACATATGCCTCTTGCTTTCTTTTTGTTTGAGTACATATGCCTCTTGCTTTCTTTTTGTTTGAGTACATATGCCTCTTGCTTTCCTTTTGTTTGAGTACATATGCCTCTTGCTTTCCTTTTGTTTGAGTACATATGCCTCTTGCTTTCCTTTTGTTTGAGTACATATGCCTCTTGCTTTCCCTTTGTTTGAGTACATATGCCTCTTGCTTTCCCTTTGTTTGAGTACATATGCCTCTTGCTTTCCTTTTGTTTGAGTACATATGCCTCTTGCTTTCCCTTTGTTTGAGTACATATGCCTCTTGCTTTCCCTTTGTTTGAGTACATATGCCTCTTGCTTTCCTTTTGTTTGAGTATATATGCCTCTTGCTTTCTTTTTGTTTGAGTACATATGCCTCTTGATTTCCTTTTGTTTGAGTACATATGCCTCTTGCTTTCCTTTTGTTTGAGTACATATGGCTCTTGCTTTCCCTTTGTTTGAGTACATATGCCTCTTGCTTTCTTTTTTGTTTGAGTACATATGCCTCTTGCTTTCTTTTTGTTTGAGTACATATGCCTCTTGCTTTCCTTTTGTTTGAGTACATATGCCTCTTGCTTTCCTTTTGTTTGAGTACATATGCCTCTTGCTTTCCTTTTGTTTGAGTACATATGCCTCTTGCTTTCCTTTTGTTTGAGTACATATGCCTCTTGCTTTCCCTTTGTTTGAGTACATATGCCTCTTGCTTTCCCTTTGTTTGAGTACATATGCCTCTTGCTTTCCCTTTGTTTGAGTACATATGCCTCTTGCTTTCCTTTTGTTTGAGTACATATGCCTCTTGCTTTCATTTTGTTTGAGTACATATGCCTCTTGCTTTCCCTTTGTTTGAGTACATTATATTAATCCTATCCATGCCATTCTTAGCTCATAACCCCTCTTCTATTCATTTGTACTTTTAAGTCCCTACCTCCTTCTTCACGTCTCTACCTCCTTCCCGCCCCTAACTCCATCTTCACGTCCCTACCTCCTTCTTCCCGTCCCTAACTCCATCTTCACGTGCCTACCTCCTTCTTCCCGTCCCTACCTCCTTCTTCACGTCCCTACCTCCTTCTTCATGTCCGTACCTCCTTCTTCACTTCCCTACCTCCTTCTTCCCGTCCCTACCTCCTTCTTCCCCTCCGTAACTCCTTCACGTTCCTGCCTCCTTAACGTCCCTACCTCCTTCTTCCCGTCCCTGCCTCCTTCTTCCCGTCTCTGCCTCCTTCTTCACGTCCCTACCTCCTTTCTGTTCCTGCCTCCTTCTTCCTGTCCGTGCCTCCTTCTTCCTGTTCCTGCCTTCTTGTTCCCGTCCCAGCGTCATTCTTCCAGCCCCTGCCTCCTTCTTCCTGTTCCTGCCTCCTTGTTCCCGTCCCAACGTCCTTCTTCCAGCCCCTGCCTCCTTCTTCCTGTTCCTGCTTCCTTCTTCACTTCCATTCGACCTTCTTCAGGTCTCTGCCTCCTTTTATACGTCCCTGCCTCCTTCCTGTTCCTGCCTCCTTCTTCACGTCCCTGCCTCCTTCTTCCCGTCCCTGCCTCTTTCTTGCCATCCCTGCCTCCTTCTTCCCGTCTCTAAATTCGTCTTCCCGTCCCTACCTCCTTCTTCCCGTCCGTACCTCCTACTTCCCGTCCCTGCCTCCTTCTTACTGTCCCTACCTCCTTCTTCCATTCCCTGCCTCCTTCTTTCCGTCCCTGCCTCCTTCTTCCTTTTCCTGCTTCCTTCTTCCCGTCTCTACCTCCTTCTTCCCGTCCTTTCCTCCTTCTTCACGCCTCTGCCTCCTTCTTCACGTCCCTGCTTCCTTCTTCATGTCCCTATCTCCTTCTTCACGTCCCTACATCCTTCTTCCCGTCCCTACCTCCTCCTTCCCATCCATACCTCCTTCTTCCCGTCCCTGCCTCCTTCTTCCTGTCCCTACCTCCTTCTTCCCGTCCCTGCCTCCTTCTTCCTGTTCCTGCCTCCTTCTTCCCGTCTCTACCTCGTTCTTCCCGTCCTTTCCTTCTTCTTCACGCCTCTGCCTCCTTCTTCACGTCCCTGCCTCCTTCTTCACGTCCCTGTCTTCTTCTTCAAGTTCCTGTCTCCTTCTTCCTGTTCCTGCTTCCTTCTTCGCGTCCCTGTCTCCTTCTTCTAGTTCCTGCTTCCTTCTTCCTGTCTCTGCCTCTTTCTTTACGTCCTTACCTCCTTCTTCCCGTCCCGGCCTTCTTCTTCACGTCTCTGCCTCCTTCTTCCAGTCCCTGCCTCCTTCTTTTCGTCTCTGCTTTCTTCTTCCTGTTCCTGCCTCCTTCTTCCCGTCCCTGTCTCCTTCTTCCTCTCCCTGCCTCCTTCTTCACGTCTCTGCCTCCTTCTTCACGTCCCTGCCTCCTTCTTCCTGTCCCTGTCTGCTTCTTCCCGTCTCTGCCTCCTTCTTCCCGTCCCTGCCTGCTTCCTACCGTCCCTGCTACCTTCTTCCCATCCCTTCCTCCTTCTTCACGTCCCTGCCTCTTTCTTCACTTTCCTTACTCCTTCTTCCTGTTCCTGCTTCCTTCTTCCCTTCCTTGCCTCCTTCTTTCCGTTCCTGCTTCCTTTTTTCCGTCCCTGCCTCCTTCTTCCCGTCCCTGCCTCCTTCTTCCCGTCCCTGCCTCCTTCTTTACGTCCCTTCCTCCCTCCTCACGTCCCTGCCTCCTTCTTCCTGTTCCTGCCTCCTTCTTCCTGTTCCTGCCTCTTTCTTCCTGTTCCTTCCTCCTTCCTGTTCCTGCCTCCTTCCTGTTCCTGCCTCCTTATTCCTGTTCCTGCCTCCTTATTCCTGTCCCTGCCTCCTTCTTCCCGTCCCTGCCTCCTTCCCGTCCCTGCCTCCGGCGTCGCGTCTTTTCATCCTTCTTCCCGTCCTTGCTTCCTTCTTCCCGTCCCTGCTTCCTTCTTCAGGTTCCTGCCTGCTTCTTCCTGTCCCTACCTCCTTCTCGTCCCTACCTCCATCTTCCTGTCCCTACCTCTTTCTTCCCGCCCCTACCTCCTTCTCCACGTCCCTGCCTCCTTCTTCACGTCCCTACCTCCTTTTTCCCGTCCCTGCCTCCTTCTTCCCGTCCCTGCCTCCTTCTTCCTGTTCCTACCTCCTTCTCGTCCCTGCCTCCTTCTTCCTGTTCTTGCTCCTTTCTAGAAGTATAAATAATGGAAGTCCTCAGGTTGTTCTTCAACTCTATATATCCTTGGTTAGGCCTCATTTAGACTATGCTGCTCAGTTCTGGTCACCGTATTACAGAATGGATATAAATGCTCTGGAAAACGTACAGAGGAGGATGACAAAGTTGATCTCATGTATCAGAAATCTTCCCTGTGAAGACAGACTCAGGGCCCTGAATCTGCACTCTCTAGAAAAGCGTAGAATTTGGTGGGATATGATTGAGGTGTATAAATGGAAAACAAGAATAATTAAAGGGGATGTAAATAGTGTGCTGAAAATTTCCAGCCAAGACAGGACTCGCAGCAATGGTTTTATGTTGGAAAAATCCAGATTTAGGAAGGATATAGGAAAGCAGTGGTTATAGAGCAGTGGTAATAGAGTTGTGGATGAGTGGAACAAACTCCCGAGTACAGTTATTGAGGCTAAAACGCTGTGTAGTTTTGAAAATTGGTTAGATAACTCGACTCACGAAATCGTAATGACACGATTGCAAACAAACCTTACGACGGGCGGGGATATTACCAGTGGCTAACGCGACGGTCTGGAGTTTTGAGACTCTCTGGTCGCGAGTTCTATCCCCGCCCGTGGTATGGTTAGGTTAGATAAATACATGAGTGGGTGTGGCTGGGTGTGAGTTGGACCTGACTAGCTTGTGCTACTAGGTCTGATGCGGTAATCCTTCCTTAAGTGGAAGTGACCTGATTAGGTGCGTCACTGGGCTAATGCAGGGGGGGGGACATGGACCTGCGTCGCATGGGTCAGTAGGCCTGTTGCAATGTTCCTTCTTTCTTATGTCCTTATGTTCTTCCTGTCTCTGCAACCTCTTTCCTGTTTCTGCATACTCCTTCCTGTCCTTTCCTCTTTCTTCCTGTCACTGCCTATTTCTTCCCGTCACAACCTACTTCTTGTCCCTGCCTCCTTCCTCCCATTCATGCCTCCATCTTTCTGTCCCTGCTTCCTTCATCATGTCCCTGCCTCCTTCTTCCTGTCCCTGCCTCCTTCTTCCTGTCCTTGCCTCGTTTTTCCTGTCAGTGCCTCCTCCATCCTGTCCCTGCCTACTCCTTCCTGTCCCTGCCTCCTACTTCCTGTCCTTGCCTCCTCGTTCCTGACCATGCCTCCTCCTTCTTGGCCTTTCCTCCTTCCTGTCCCTCCCTCCTACTTCCTGTCCTTGCCTCGTTTTTCCTGTCCCGGCCTCATCTTTCCTGTCCCTGCCTCCTCACTCCTGTCCCTGCCTTCTCCTTCGTGTCCCTGCCTCCCTCTTCCCGTCCCTACCTCCTTCACGTCCCTACCTCCTTCTTCCCGTCCTTACCTCCTTCTTCACGTCCCTACCTCCTTCTTCCCGTCCTTACCTCCTTCTTCCCGTCTCTACCTCCTTCTTCACGCCCCTACTTCCTTCTTCCCGTCCCTAACTACTTCTTCACGTCCCTACCTCCTTCTTCCAGTCCCTAACTCCTTCTTCACGTCCCTGCCTTCTTCTTAACGTCCCTACCTCCTTCTTCCCGTCTCTGCCTCCTTCATCCCGACCCTGCCTCCTTCTTCCCGTCCATACATCCTTCTTCACGTCCCTACCTCCTTCTTCCTGTTCCCGCCTTCTTCTTCCCGTCCCTACCTCCTTCACGTCCCTGCCTCCTTCTTCCAGTCCCTGCCTCCTTCTTCACGTCTCTACCTCCTTCTTCCTGTTCCTGCCTCCTTTTTCCCGTCTCTACGTCCTTCTTCCCGTCCCTGCATCCTTCTTCACGTCCCTGCCTCCTTCTTCCTGTTCCTGCCTCCTTCTTCCCGTCCCTGCCTCCTTATTCACGTCCCTACCTCCTTCTTTCTGTTCCTGCCTCCTTCTTCCTGTCCCTACCTCCTTCCTGTTCCTGCCTCCTTCTTCCCGTCCCAGCGTCCTTCTTCCAGCTACTCCCTCCTTCTTCTTGTTCCTGCCTCCTTCTTCACTTCCCTGCCTCCTTCTTCACGTCCCTGCCTCCTTCTTCCTATTCCTGCCTCCTTCTTCCCGTCCCTGCCTTTTTCTTCCAGTCCCTGCCTCCTTCTTCACGTCTCTGCCTCCTTCTTCCTGTTCCTAACTCCTTTCCGTCCCTGCCTCCTTCTTCTTGTTCATGTCTCCTTCTTCACGACCCTGCTTCATTCTTCACATCCCTGCCTCGTTCTTCACGTCCCTGCCTCCTTCTTCCTGTTCCTCCCTCCTTCTTCCAGCCCCTGCCTCCTTCTTCCTGTTCCTGCCTCTTTCTTCACGTGTCTGCCACCTTCTCCACGTCCCATCCTCCTTGTTTCTGTTCCTGCCTCCTTCTTCACGTCCATGCCTCCTTCTTCCCGTCCCTACCTCCTTCTTCCTGTTCCTGCCTCCTTCTTCCCGTCCCTGCCTCCTTCTTCCCGTATCTGCCTCCTTCTTCCTGTTTCTGCCTCCTTCTTCACGTCCATCCCTCCTTCTTCATGTCCCTGCCTCCTTCTTCCTGTTCCTGCCTCCTTCTTCCCGTCACTACCTCATTCTTCACGTCTCTGCCTCCTTCTTCACGTCCCTGCCTCCTTCTTCACGTCCCTGCGTCCATCTTCCTGTTATTGCCTCTTTCTTCCTGTTCCTGCCTCCTTCTTCCCGTCACTACCTCCTTCTTCACGTCTCTGCCTCCTTCTTCTCGTCCTTGCCTCCTTCTTCACGCCCCTGCCTCCTTCTTTCCGTCCCTACCTCCTTCTTCCCGTCCCTGCCTCCTTCTTCACGTCCCTACCTCCTTCTTCCCGTCCCTACCTTCTCCTTCCCGTGAGTACCTCCTTCATCATGTACCGTGCCTCCTTCTTCCTTTCCCTGCCTTCTTCTTCCCGTCCCTGCCTACTTCTTCCTTTTCCTGCTTCCTTCTTCCCGTCTCTACCTCCTTCTTCCCGTCCTTTCCTCCTTCTTCCCGTCCCTACCTCGTCCTTCCCGCCTATACCTCCTTTCATCCGTACCTGCCTCCTTCTTCCCGTCCCTGTCTCCTTCTTCACGTCCCTTCCTCCTTGTTTCTGTTCCTGCCTCCTTCTTCAACTCCATGCCTCCTTCTTCACGTCCCTGCCTCCTTCTTCCTGTTACTGCCTCCTTCTTCCAGCCCCTACCTTCTTCTTCCTGTTCCTGCCTCCTTCTTCACGTCCCTGCCTCCTTCTTCACGTCCCTACCTCCTTCTTCCTGTTCCTTCCTCCTTCTTCCCCTCCCTGCCTCCTTCCCGTATCTGCCTCCTTCCTGTTCCTGCCTCCTTCTTCACGTCCATCCTTCCTTCTTAACGTCCCTGCCTCCTTCTTCCTGTTCCTGCCTCCTTCTTCCCGTCCCTGCCTCCTTCTTCACGTCCCTACCTCCTTCTTTCTGTTCCTGCCTCCTTCTTCCTGTCCCTGCCTCCTTCTTCCTGTTCCTGCCTCCTTGTTCCCGTCCCAGCGTCCTTCTTCCAGCCCCTGCCTCTTTCTTCCTGTTCCTGCCTCCTTCTTCACTTCCCTGCCTCCTTCTTCACGTCCCTGGCTCCTTCTTCTTATTCTTGCCTCCTTCTTCCCGTCCCTGCCTTTTTCTTCCAGTCCCTGCCTCCTTCTTCACGTCTCTGCCTCCTTCTTCCTGTTCCTAACTCCTTTCCGTGCTTGCCTCCTTCTTCTTGTTCATGACTCCTTCTTCACGACCCTGCCTCATTCTTCACATCCCTGCCTCCTTCTTCACGTCTCTGCCTCCTTCTTCCCGTCCCTGCCTCTTTCTTCCTTTTCCTGCTTCCTTCTTCACTTCCATTCGACCTTCTTCAGGTCTCTGCCTCCTTCTTCCAGTCCCTTTCTCCTTCTTCCTGTCCGTGCCTCCTCATTCCTGTTCAATACTCCTTCTTCCTGCCCCTGTCTCCTTCTTCCTGTCCCTGTCTCCTTCCTATCCCTGTTTTCTTCCTTCTGTCTCTGCCTCCTTTTTCGTGTGACTGGCTCCTTCTTCCTGTTCCTGCCTCCCTCTTTCTGTCCCTGTCTCCTTCTTCCTGCCCCTGTCTTCTTCTTCCTGTCCCTGTCTCCTTCATCCTCTCTTTGCCTCCGTCTTCCTCTGCCTGTCCCCTTCCTGTCACTGTCTCCTTCCTTTTCCTGGCTCCTTCTTCCTGTCCCTGTCTCCTTCTTTCTATCACTGCCTACTTCGTTTTGTCCCTGTCTCCTTCTTCCTGTCCCTGTCTCTTTTTTCCTGTCCCTCTCTTCTTCCTGTCCCCGTCTCCTTCTTCCTGTCCCTGCCTCCTTCTTCCTGTCCCTGTCTGCGTCTTCCTGTTCCTGCCTCCTTCTTCCTGTCCCTGGTTCCTTTTTCGTGTCCCTGGTTCATTCTTCCTGTCCCTGGCTCATTCGTCCTGTCCCTGGCTCCTTCATTTCCCTGCATTCTTCTTCCTGTCCCTGCCTCCTTCTTCCTGTCCTTGCTTCCTTCCTTCTGTCCCTGCTTCTTTATTCTTCTCCCTGCCTCTTCCCTCCTGTCCCTGAATCCTCCCTCCTGTCCCTGCCTCCTTCTTCCTGTCTCTGCCTCCTCCTTCCTGTTTCTGCTTCCTTCCTTCTGTCGCTGGCTCCTACATCCTGTCCCTGTCTACTCCTTCCTGTCCCTGAGTCCTTCTTCCTGCAATTGGCTCCTTCTTCCTGTCCCTGCCTTCTTCCTATCCCTGTCTCCTTCTTCCTGTCCCTGCCTCCTTCTTCCTGTCTCTGCTTCCTTCTTCCTGTCATTGTTTCTTTATTCCTCTCCCTGCCTTTTCCCTCCTGTCCCTGAATCCTCCCTCCTGTCCCTGCCTCCTTACTACAACCCAGGAGTCCAAATGGCCTGTTATCCCGGGTGTAAAGGGAGCAAAATAAACACAGCAGAAAAGTTTTGACTTACATTATCCTTCACCAATTTAGAACAGCAATATGTACACTATATACAATAGGTACAGTGATAGGTATTAGTGCACTCCACGGTAAGCAAGGCAGAACAGAAGCCACTAGAGAGCAGACCGTGCTTCAACCAGCTCTAGTATGGGAATGTCAAGGGCAGACAGGAGAGTAGTACCCACATAACCTCTGCGATTGTCAAAACCATCTTCTTATTGGCTGGAACCTGGTTACTAGTTGAACGATGGGGCCCCATCGTCAACTCTTAGCAACCTGGTTCGCTGGTTGGGGGAGATAGCCTGTAAATGAGGGTGTGTACATGCGCCGAATAAAGGTTACGTACTCTTTGCATGCCACACCCCCACCCCGAGATGGCTCAGGATTAGGCTGCCACCTCCCATTGGTACTGTGCCGCAATGGCACAAAATAATGGGACCGCCTTTCCCCTCAACCATCCAACTCTTAGAGCTCAGCTTTTCTCGTGACAAAAAGCCAAACCCTAAACTCAGAGCGAGACAGCAGACAGTCGGGCTAGCTTAGGTCCAAGACACAGGCGGATGGTAGCCCGCATCCCCTCACTAAAAAAAAAAAAAACCCACACCATGGGTTAAAAAAAAAAGAGCATGAAAGGGGTTACCACAAGTAACCTAACATCCTAACCTAATATTAAACAATATAGTTACATTCTAGATAAAGAGTCTGCCAACATATTTTCTTTGCCGGCAATATATTTAATTCTGAGAGAGTAAGATTGCAGTCTTAAAGCCCAATGCATGAGCCTTGTGTTGTGGTTCTTCATGGCTTGGAGATATACTAGAGGATTGTGATCACTGTAGACGGTGACGTCACACCTGCGATGTCTGGCCCACATAAACATCGAAATGCTCCAAAGCAAGTAATAGCGCAAGGGCTTCTTTTTCAATTGTAGAGTAAGCCCTCTGATGCGGCTGGAATTTGGCAGAGAAGTAGGCTACAGGCTGCAACTCCTCGTTCTCGTTTTGCAATAGTACTGCCCCAATCCCAGACTCACAAGCATCAACCTGTAATGAGAAAGGTTTGGAGAAGTCTGGAGACAAAAGAATGGGTGCAGTACACAATAATCTTTTTGCTTTATCAAAAGCATTTTGACATTCTGGGGTCCAATTAAAGGGAACCTTGTGACTGGCAAGGGAGGTAAGAGGGGCTACAATATCTGAGAAATTTTTACAGAATCTTCTGTAAAATCCTATCATGCCTAGAAACGTTGAAGAATTTTCCTATCATGAGGAACTGGATAATCTTTAATAGCAAGAACTTTAGCAAGTTTAGGAGCAATTTTACCACTACCTACTTCATGGCCTAGGAAAATTTAGATAAATTAACAGTTAAATGGGAACTCTGAAAGGTCTCAAAAAGAGCCTTAAATCTAAATAGGTGTTGATCCCAAGTATCAGACACCACAACAATATCATCCAGGTATGCTGCCGTGCCTTCAAGTCCTTTAATAGCCTGATGGATAAGTTTCTGGAATGAAGAGGGGGAGTTTTTCATTCCGAAAGGGGTAACTGTGTATTGATAATGACCTCCTGGAATTACGAAGGCAGAGATTTCCTTTGCCTTATCTGTCAAAGGAACCTGATAGTAACCTTTAAGAAGATCTAACTTGCACACAAAAGTAGTCTTACCCACAAAGTCAATTACGTCATCCAGACGAGGAAGAGGGTAAGCATTGTGATTGTGACCTCATTCACCTTACGGTAGTCTGTACACATACGAAACCCTCCATCAGCTTTTTTAACAAGGATACACGGTGAAGCCCATGGACTAGATAACTCCTCCACTAAACCATGCTCTAACAGAAATTCTACTTCCTGCTGAAGTAGCCTCTGCTTTTCAGGACTACCTCTGTAGGGGGAGAGTTTAATAGGTTTAGAGTTTTCCACATCTACATCATGATAACCTAACGTACATTTTTTCGGAACATCCGAAAAAATATTAGGGTATGACTGTAGAAGCTCAGTTAAACTTGTTGCTTGCGTTTCAGATAGTCCCTCCATTAAAGGGCTAGGGTCCTTGAGGAGGACAGAATTTGAAAGTTTAACATTAATTTCAGAAGTTGAGTGCAAAGAATCAGAGTCGTCCTCAGAGGAAGAGGACAGAGTCAATACTGGGACTTTATCTGGTGAATGAAAAGATTTTAGCTGATTAATGTGGTAGGTTTTAGTTTTTGAGGTCTTATCAAGAGCAGCTACCACATAATTTACATCAGATAATTTATTTACAATTTGCATAGGTCCCGTAAATCTAGCTTTCAAGGTGTGGCCAGGTATAGGTTCCTGCACCAACACCTTGTCTCCTGGATGGAAGGAGCGGATTTGTGCACTTCTGTCATACCTCTGTTTCATCTTATTTTGAGCTGTCTTTAGGTTATCCTTGGCTAACTGACGTGCCACCTGCAACCTTGAAGACGGGTTGTAGAGTGTTGAGCTAACGTTTTCTCCCATCCATCCTTCTTTGAGCACCCGAAGAGGACCTCGTACATTGTGCCCAAATATCAGCTCAAACGGACTATACCCGGTAGACTCTTGCACTGTTTCTCGCACTGAGAACAGCAACAAAGGTAGTGATTCATCCCAGTCTGTAGGAAAATGCATGCAAAAAGTTCTCATCATGGTTTTTAACGTCTGATGGAATCTTTCCAAGGCGCCTTGGGACTGAGGATGATAGGCAGTGGATAAGTTGTGGATTATCCCTAACCTAGTTAATGCTTCCCTAAATGCTTTGGCAGTAAAGTTAGTACCTTGATCACTTTGAATAGTTTTAGGAATGCCAAAATAAGAAATAAATTTTGTTAAATCTTTGAGAATAGCTTTAGTATTAATACTGCACATGGGAATTGCTTCAGGATATCTAGTTACTCTATCCATAATGGTAAATAAATACTGATTTCCGGACTTTGACCTAGGTAGTGGACCTACACAATCTATAATTAAATCTGCAAAAGGTTCTCCAACAGCAGGTATAGGTTGGAGAGGTGCAGGTTTAATGGAATGTCCAGGTTTCCCTACTTGCTGACATTCTCGGCAACACCTGATAAGATTCTTAACATCCTGCTTTAATTTTGGCCAATAAAATTCTTTTGTGATTCTATACAAGGTTTTTGTAATTAATAAGTGACCTCCTAATGAAGTATTATGAGCTATATTCAATATTTGAGGTCTAAACTTTGTTGGAACCACTAACCTGTCATACAATTTCTGGCCTTCTATCACCTAACCAGTCTCAGTCCAGATCAAATAATCGTTTTTAAGTTCATACTTGACCGGATGATCCAAAGAGGATTTACCCATGGCTGCCTGAAAAGCGAATTTTAAAGAAGGGTCCTTTCGTTGTTCCTCCCGGAAGGACAGTCCCTCGGGCATGGAAACAGAGATATCTGGCAATCCTGCAACCTGGGAATAGGAAGGCTTGTTCGGGGTCTGTTCACTTGATCTACGAGGCTCTGGCCAGTTTTCCTCGTAAGACAAAGTGGCTATTCCGAGATCGAAGTCGTCCAAGGATAGGTCAACATTCTCGCCAGACAACCCTTCGGATGTTGCCCGAGTTTTGGCCAACACCGGAGAAGAATTAATCATTATAGGTTCAGGGCACACACTAGCAGTAGTAATGTTATTACCCAGTAATAACATGGCATCTTTCATGGGGAATCCTTCGGATACACCCACATTCAAGTACCCAGTGTAATATTTGCACTGAGCATAAATTTTATGCAAAGGGACAGAATATATAGCTCCACCAAATGCTTCCAATAAAACAGAGGAATTCAAGGAAGTGTTCTTTGAAAGGGGTAATATTCCCTCTCTTATAAGTGAGCACTATGCTCCAGTATCTCTAAAGGTTTTGACTTCAGTTGTTTTGGAGTTTCCTGAAGGGAAATAAGACACTTACAATAAGGGGCCATCCCTTTTTCTACTTCTCTCGGGGACATGTTACTAGGGATATTAGAGATTTTCCCAATGGGCTGGGGTTTGTGGGGGTAGTTGGGACGAATGTGACCTACTTTGTTACAGAGGAAGCAGACAACAGGCTTGCCCTTTACTCCCTGCTGACGTTGCAACTGGTGTCGTTCTGGTTGGCGTCTCTCTGAATACTGTAGTCGATATGCACCATGTTGAGTAGTTTGTCTCTCAACAGGTGGCTCACCAGGTGACTTAGTTGGCTGACGCAGACGTTCTCCCTCCGGCTGGCACTTCATTCTCCAAGGTTGACGATCTCTGCTCATGCCAGGCTGTTGAAAAGAGAGACGGGACCGCTCGGACAAGGAGCGGTTAGTTTCGAAGGTATCAGCCAACCTGGCTGCCTCCAATGAAGTCGTTAAGTCACGATCCTGCAGAAAGTTTCGAACCTCTGGTCCCACAGACTCCAGCAGGTTTTCAATCAGAATAAGCTGCACCAGATCCTCAATAGTGGCGACACCACTTGCTTTATACAAGCTGGTAAAAGCTTTGGTCTGCTGTCACACAAAATCAACCAGGGATTGGCCAAGCTGCCGCCTGCCTTATTTAAATTTCTTGTATTTAGCTGGGATACATGTATATGCTCCCAAAACTGTGGTTTTCACTACTTGATAATCAGAAAATTCAGCGTCGTTTAACACTGACGTAAATTCCTGTGCCTTACCAAACAATGCTGTGTGAACCAACGACGCCCAATGCTGTTCCGGCCACCTCAAGGCTCGAGCCTGATTTTCGAAGCTTCCGAAAAATTGCTCTGGTTCGGCCTCATTGAAGCGGGGAACAAGCTGTACTGCTTTCTGTAAACTAAAATCATTTACAGAGTACGAAAACTGCCTCCTTTCTCTTTCCCTATCAAATTCTTCTTTTGCAAATGCTCTCTGTTCCCTAGTCTGCTCAAGATTGATTTTTGTCAGCTCAAGTGCCAACGCCGCTGATTCACCTTGAGACAACCCTGTTGCACTAGACTGACTGTTTTGCTCCGTTGATATATCATCTTCCTCCTGCGAGAACATAGTAGTTTTTGCCCTAGCTCTCGTAGAGGGAGGAGTCTGATGTGCCATCTCTTCTTCTCAAAGTTTGTCAGTAATCAGTGAACGCTGTTGCGCAGCTGTGAGAGTGCGTTCGTAATTAATGCCAATGGAACGAGCAATTTGCCAACAACGCTGTAGGGACAATTTAGGTAGGTTAAACAAAGTATATGCCGACACCAGACGTCTGACTCATTTAGGTGGCATACCACAATGTACAAGTTATTCGCTATGCACAGTACGAATGCAGAATACCCCAACGTAACGTTAATTTGCACAACACGCTTAGCTATGCACAGTACGATTGCAGAATACGCATACAAGGTGGATACGCAATAGCAAAGCTGACTGCAAAAATCTTCACACCGAACAGGCTAGTAGCAACTGACACGCAAACTTTGTAAAGCAATGCCAGACAGCAAGCTACACACTGTTCTACAAGATTGACCGTAGCGAAGCGAGTACACCGAACAAGCTAGTAGCGAGCTGTTGAACGATCACACAATAGCAAGGCTGACCATAACAAAGTAACTGACACGCAAAATTTGTAAAGCGTTGGCAAAGCTAATGCAATGCCAGACAGCAAGCTGCACAATGTTCCTGCTACCAGCTTCAACCTAGGCTCAACCCTTTCTCTAAATCCATCTCCAGCTCTCGGACAGGCTACCCATATTTCAACCCAGGAGTCCAAATGACATGTTATCCTGGGTATAAAGGGAGCAAAATAAACGCACAGAAAAGTTTTGACTTATATTATCCTTCACCAATTTAGAACAGCAGTATGTACACTATATACACTATGTAAGCAAGGCAGAACAGAAGCCACAAGAGAGCAGACCGTGCTTCAACCAGCTCTAGAATGGGAATGACAAGGGCAGACAGGAGAGTGGTACCCACATAACCTCTGCGATTGCCAAAACCATCTTCTTATTGGCTGGAACCTGGGTACTGGTTGAACGACGAGGCCCCATCGTCAACTCTTAGTCACCTGGTTCGCTGGTTGGGGGTGATAGCCTGTAAATGAGGGTGTGTACATGCACCGAATAAAGGTTACGTACTCTTTGCATTCCACACTCCTTCTTCCTGTCCCTGCCTCCTCCTTCCTGTTTCTGCCTCCTTCTTCCTGTCCCTGGCTCCTACATCCTGTCCCTGTCTACTCCTTCCTGTCCCTGAGTCCTTCTTCCTGTCCCTGTCTCCTTCTTCCTGTCACTGCCTCCTCCTTCCTGTCCCTGTCTCCTTCCTGTCCCTGTCTCCTTCTTCCTGTCCCCTCCTCCTCCTTTCTTTCCCTGCCTCGTTCTTCCTGTCCCTGCCTCCTTCTTCCTGTTCCTGTCTCCTTTTTCCTGTCCTTGCCTTCTCCTTTCTGTTCCTGACTCTTTCTTCCTGTCTCTGTCTCCTTCTGCCTGTCCCTTTCTAATTCTTCCTGTTCCTGTCTCCTTCTTCCTGTCCCTGTCTCCTTCTTCCTGTTCCTGCCTCCTTCTTCCCGTTCCTGTCTCCTTCTTCCTGTTCCTGCCTCATTCTTCCTGTTCCTGCCTCCTTCTTCTTGTCCCGGCCTCCTTCTTCCTATCCCTGGCTCCTTTCTGTTCCTGCCTCTTTCTTCCTGTCCCTGGCTCCTTCTTCCTGTCCCTGTCTCAGTCTTCCTCTCCCTGCCTCCTTGTTCCTGTCACTGGCTCCTTCTTCCTGTCCCTTGCTCATTCTTTCTGTACCTGGCTCCTTCATCCTGTCCCTGGCACCTTCTTCCTGTCCCTGGCTCCTTCTTCCTGTCCCTGCCTCTTTCTTCCTGTCCCCGCATTCTTGTTCCTGTCGCTGCCTCCTTGTTCCTGTCCCTGCCTCCTTATTCATGTCCCTGCCTCCTCCCTCCTCTACCTGCCTCTTCGCTCCTGTCCCTGAATCCTCCCTCCTGACCCTGCCTCCTTCTTCATGTCCCTGCCTCTTCCTTCCTGTTTCTGCCTCATTCTTCCTGTCCCTTCCTCCTTCTTCTTGTCCATGTCTGCGTCTTCCTGCTCCTGCCTCCTTCTTCCTGTCCCTGGCTCCTTTGTCCTGTCCCTGGCTCATTCTTCCTGTCCCTGGCTCCTTCTTCCTGTCCCTGACTCCTTCTTCCTGTCCCTGGCTCCTTCTTGTCTCTGGCTCCTTTTTCCAGTCCCTGCCTCCTTCGTCCCTTCTCTGCCTCCTTCTTCCTGCTCCTGCCTCCTTCTTCCTGTCCCTGGCTCCTTTGTCCTGTCCCTGGCTCCTTCTTCCTGTCCCTGACTCCTTCTTCCTGTCCCTGGCTCCTTCTTGTCTCTGGCTCCTTTTTCCAGTCCCTGCCTCCTTCGTCCCTTCTCTGCCTCCTTCTTCCTGTCACTGCCTCCTTCTCCCTGTCCCTGCGTCCTTCTTCCTGTCCCTGCCTCCTTCTTCCTGTCCCTGCCTCCTTCTTCCTGTCCCTGCCTCCTTCTTCCTGTCCCTGCCTCCTTCTTCCTGTCCCTGCCTCCTTCTTCCTGTCCCTGTCTCCTCCTTCCTGTCATTGCCACCTCCTTCCTGTTCCAGACTCCTTCCTCTCTCTCTCTCTCTCTCTCTCTGTCTCTCTATCTGTCTTCCTCTCTCTCTCTCTCTCTCTCTCTCTCTCTCTCTCTCTCTCTCTCTCTCTCTCTCTCTCTCTCTTTCTCTCTCTCTCTCTCCCGCTCTCTCTCTCTCTCTCTCTCTCTCTCACACTTTTTTTTTTTTTTTTTTTTTTTTTTTTTTTTTTTTTTTTTACACATGGTTTGACAAGGTTAAGGATCCCTAGCTTTATTGACAAGCTATTTACAGGTTAAGGATTCCTAACTTTATTGACAAGCTAAGAGCTGTTACCTACATCAGCTCATTTGAAAGCATTTTTATTGTTATGAGACATACAAGTAGGGAACAGGATGAAGTTGGAGCCATCTGTGGGCCAGCATTTTCATTTGATCAACTGACGTTATCTCGTTGACATCATTATGCTGAACGAATGTGTTCCATACTCGAGTCATCCTGGGTATGTATGATC
Source organism: Cherax quadricarinatus (assembly GCF_038502225.1). Classification (NCBI taxonomy): domain Eukaryota; kingdom Metazoa; phylum Arthropoda; class Malacostraca; order Decapoda; family Parastacidae; genus Cherax; species Cherax quadricarinatus. The sequence goes on along the minus strand of NC_091352.1, from coordinate 25,259,044 downwards.
TCAGATGGAGTGATGTTCTGGAGAAGGGTACAGCCAGAGTGAAGTTGCTGCTTTCTGCCCGTCTTGTGGCATAAAAGCTTGTTTCGCGCTGTCCTCGAAGTGGATCCAAGTGTGGTATTTTGACAATATTGGCCTTGTACATAACAGTAAGGCCACCCACATCCCTCCTATGTTGAAGGCTCTGCTGAAATGACAGATCCATCCAGGATGGGTCCAGGCGAGAGATGAGACGTCTTGCTCTGTTCTCTACTCTGTCAAGCAGTCGCAGATGAGAGGGGGGACAGGCAAACCAAGAAAGTGGAGCATACTCAAGGTGTGAGCGTACTTGTGCCTCGTACAGTATCTTGCAACCCCTACTGTCAAGCAGATGCGAGATACGGCGAAGTGCTGTAAGCTTCCTGGCTGCCTTGTTTGCAAGATTTACAACATGGTTCTTCATGGTTAGTTTGGAGTCAAATTTCACCCCAAGGATATCAACTTCTTCTCCAGGTGCCAACATCCTCCCATTCATCCTTACTACTGCACCAGCATTACCATCATGGTGCCTAGAGACGATCATCATTTGCGTTTTCTCAGGTGCAAATGTTACTTGCCATCTATTTCCCCAAGCTGATATAGCTCTCAGCTGGTGATTGATGTAGCTTAGAGCAGCTGGCATTTCTTCTCTTGGATAAGTGAATGTCAGTGTACAGTCGTCTGCATATGCATGTGATTCTGGGATGAGATGAAGAAGGTCGTTGAAGTAGACATTCCATAACAGTGGACCCAGCACACTTCCTTGTGGAACGCTTGCCCCAATAGGATGTCTTGCTGATTCCGTTCCATTGAGGACTACACTTAGAGATCTACCATGAAGGTAATCACTGAGGAGACATAGCGTAGAGCCTGCAATTCCCAGTGCTTGAAGTTTTGCTAAGAGGCCCTGGTGCCACACCCGGTCGAAAGCGCCAGCAATGTCCAGTGCTACCACACAGCTGACTTTGGATTCATCCAGTGACTGGTGCCACTTAGTGGAGAGGTTTAACAACAGATCAGCAGCAGAGTAACCTTTCCTGAAGCCATATTGACGATCACAAAGTAGTGAGTGGTAGTCAAAAAAATCTGTCATTTGTCTTGAGATTATTGTCTCAAGGATCTTACCAGTGATTGACAGGAGTGACACTGGTCTGTAGTTGCTGATTTCTGCTCTGCTCTTCTTTTTGTGAACAGGGACTACATTTGCCTCTTTCCATGGAGAGGGCCATTTGCACTGTACTAGGCAGTGCTGAAAGATGCGAGTTAGAGGTGCTGCTAGCTGGTCTGCACATCTTCTCAACAATCTTGGGCTCAACTTGTCTGGGCCCACAGCCTTTTCTTGGTCAAGTGATTTAAGAAGGAAATGCACCTCCTCCTGCCTTATTGTCACCCCTGACAGTTTTGACACAGTTCTTGCAGCTAGCCAAGGAGGGTCCCTTGCTGGATCAGGAACTTGCATTTTGGTAGCAAAGTGTTCAGCAAAGAGGTCCGCTTTCTCTTGACTACTAGTAGAGGTGGTCCCATCCTGTCGATTTAGAGGTGGAATAAGTTCATCAGGCAGATAACCTTGTCTGTCCTTGACCAGGGACCACCAGGTTTTGGAGCCTACCCTACCTGATGCTAACTTTCTTTTAGTGTCCAACTCCCATTTAGCAATGGCCCACTTTTGAACATCACCCATATGCCTACAGGCTTGCATGTGCAAGTTCCTGTTATAGGTGGTAGGATGTCTCTTATACCTTCGCCATGCTTTGTACTTAGCAGTAGCAGCCTCTCTACAACGAAAGCCAAACCAAGGCTGATCTGTAGGCTTTGTCACATATTGCCGGTGAGGAATGTGTTCTTGTTGCAGATTAAGGATGTGTCCAGTGAAGGCTTTCACTTGGTTGTCAACATCCCCCTGGAGAAGAGCATTCCAGTCGGTGGTGGCGAGCTCAGAGCAAAGGGCTGGCCAATTACCTCTTTCCCATAGCCAGGTTGTGCGTGTGGACTCCTCACCTCGTTCTGTTGGGATCTTAAGTGTGGTAAAAACAGCCTTGTGGTCAGACGATCCAACGTACCCGAGGGGTTGACAAGTGACTATGCCTTCTGCCAGATCACTCACTACTGGGTCAAGGGAGGAGCCAGAGATATGAGTAGGGAAATCAACAAAGTTTCTCATGTCAAACACTGCAAGAAGGTCATCAAAGTCCCTCTGTATAAGGTGCTGGTTGAGGTCACCAACAATTATAATATGTTGACAGTTGTGTTGTAGCAGAAGGGAGTCAATATTTTCCATTAGGAAGTTGATAGGGTCTGCATGTTGCCACTGAGGTCTGTACATTGCACATGCTAGTACAGAGGTACTAGTGTTTATACAGAGCTTGAAGAACATCATTTCAAGATGTGTAGGGGTGGCAACATCTATGTGCTGGGCATGAACACTTTTAGAGAAGCACACAGCAACACCACCTCCTTGCCCTTGCCTGTCTCTTCTCATCCATGAGGTGTAGCCAGCAATTCTTGCAAAATTTTCTGGAGTCCTGTCATCCAAAAATGTTTCAACAACAGCTATCATGTCGGGACGTCGAGTGTTCACAAAGCTATGTGTGAGCTCTCCAACATTAGTAATGAAACCTCTAATGTTGGCCGACAGGATGCTGATAGACTGGCTCCTCATGATGAAGTGGTCAGCTTGAGGTGGTGGGTGTGTAGGGAATGTAAGGTGCCTGCCCTTGAGAGAGGTAGGGTACTGAGGCAGCTGCAGGGATGTAGGTCTGTGGTCTTGTATAAGGCCCAATCCCACCTGCTGGGCTGGGATAGGAGTAGCTGAGTGAGTGACGTGTGAGAGTGTTTACCAATTCAGAGATCCTGCTGGTTTGTTCTGAGAACAGGTCTCTAAACAGGTGGCCCTGTCTGTCAAGTTCCTTTTTCTTCCGACACTGGTCCTCCTTATGTCCTTTCTTGTAGCAGTAGTTACACCTGGTATCTCGCAGGCAGTTGTTGGCAGAGTGCCCCTTCCGGTGACAGCGAGAGCACAGCCTAGGTGCCTGGGAGGGTGGACTAGGATTTGTTGTACCTCCTGTGTTTCGCAGATTTGTCCTCGGATTCTGCCGCTGGAACTGTGTTAGTGGAGGGTGAGACGGCTGTAGATGTCTTCCTCCACCACGTCCTCCTCCACGTCCTCTACCCCGCCCTCTACCAGTTCTGACAGATGTGTCCCTGCTGTTCGTACTTCGACGCAGCAGGTGATCAGGTGCAGTGATAGTTCCCTGATCACTAACTGCACCGTTCTCTGGTGGAGAAACTCCTGGCTCAGAGCTTGCTGTCGAAGCACTACTACCAGATTCTAGAATAGTATCGGCAGGTGTGCTGACAGGTGTAGGATCAGAGATGGTATGTGCACTGTCAAGTAGACTGGCAGTGGCTGAAGCAGAGATGTCAGGTGTAGGAGAATTAACAGATCCAAGGCTTCCCACGTTGCTGGGAAGAGGATTTGTTCCCTCTGTGGTGGTCAGAGGAATTGTGTTAGAATTCCCAAAGGTAGTGTTTTGAACTCAGTCTGTGGGACCTTAGCGATGACAGAATTCCACCAGATGTTTACCCCTGAGTTAAGCTCAGTGTGGGACTTCCAGTCTTTGTCAATAGTGTCGCCATCAGCTGAGCAGCTTACGTCACTTAATGTAGGCTTGCACTGACCTTCTACAATAGCTTGTAGGTTATCTAATGATTTGAGGAGCTCATGAAGTGCTTCCCTGTGATGGATTATCTTAGCTGCAACTTTACAACACAGCCCAAGAGGGCAGTCTTGATCTTTGGACAGGAGTCCCTGAGGTAGGACTTCTGAACCCTCCTCCTGTAGCTCCAGGCTTGTATCCACATATACCACAGGATTATGGATATCCTTAAATTTTCTGAAATTTTCAACCTGGCTGCAACAAAATTCTTCTTCTGGAGTGCAATCTGTGTGGCAGTAGTTGGAACAAGTAGGCTCCTTACATCCAAGAAGATCCTTGTCCCTTGTGGTATACCCACAAACACTGCAGTATCTACTGGGACAATAGCCAGATAGCGTAGATAATCTTGCTATTTTGCGGTGTGAAGTCATCCCAGAGGAGGCTTAGGTTTGAAGTTCACAGGAGAGAGAGAGGGTGGGTGGTGATGTCGTGGGTGGGGTGGAGGGTGGGTGGGTGGGGGTGTTTATAGCCGGTGGGTAGTGAGGGCGGGCGGCAGTGGGCCACTAGCTGGAAGTGTTGCCTTCTCACTATCACTTAATAAACACTGTTTATGCTGTCCACTTTTCCACTAAAGGAAGATGTTACACAAATCACTGTGTTGCATTGTACCAGCCACGTTGTTATAAAGCACCAGATGCTAGTACATAGCACAAAACACATATAACATTAGACGCTCACTCTGAAGGCAATAGTGAAGACACTCCTAAGGCCTGCCGCTTCCCCTCACACCATGTCTTCACCATACCACACTTAAATATCACTGATATTGCTTATATTCACTTCAGTGGAGGAGTTGGCTTACTTGTACTAATGTGTTGTAAGTAGTACTACGTCACTGAACAGTTTTTATCCACACCAACCCTCGTATTTAAGTAATATTAAGAAAGTTTGTGGAGCACACTGTGACACGTCTTCACCCTCTCTCTCTCTCTCTCTCTCTCTCTCTCTCTCTCTCTCTCTCTCTCTCTCTCTCTCTCTCTCTCTCTCTCTCTCTCTCTCTCTCTCTATCTCTCTCTCTCTCTCTCTCTCTCTCTCTCTCTCTCTCTCTCTCTCTCTCTCTCTCTCTCTCTCTCTCTCTCTCTCTCTCTCTCATTCTCTTCTCTCATTCTCTCTCTCTCTCTCTCTCTCTCTCTCTCTCTCTCTCTCTCTCTCTCTCTCTCTCTCTCTCTCTCTCTCTCTCTCTCTCTCTCTCTCTCTCTCTTTCTCTCTCTTTCTTTCTTTCTCTCTCTCTCTCTCTCTCTCTCTCTCTCTCTCTCTCTCTCTCTCTCTCTCTCTCTCTCTCTCTCTCTTTCTCTCTCTCTCTCTCTCTCTCTCTCTCTCTCTCTCTCTCTCTCTCTCTATCTCTCTCTCTTCCTCTCTCTGTCTGTCGTCTGTCTGCCTCTCTTTCTTTCTCTCTCTCTCTCTCTCTCTCTCTCTTTTACTCAGGGTTTGACACGGTTAACGATCGTTAGCTTTATTGACAAGCTATTTACAGGTTAAGGATTCCTAACTTTATTGGCAAGCTAAGGACTGTTACCTACATCAGCTGATTTGAAAGCATTTTTTATTGTTATGAGACATACAAGTAGGGAACAGGATGAAGTTGGAGCCATCTGTGGGCCACCATTTTCATTTGATCAACTGACTTTATCTCGTTGACATCATTATGCTGTACGAATGTGTTCCATACTCGAGTCATCCTGGGTATGTATGATCTCAGATGGAGTGATGTTCTGGAGAAAGGGTACAGCCAGAGTGAAGTTGCTGCTTTCTGCCCGTCTTGTGGCATAAAAGCTTGTTTCACGCTGTCCTCGAAGTGGATCCAAGTGTGGTATTTTGACAATATTGGCCTTGTACATAACAGTAAGGCCACCCACATCCCTCCTATGTTGAAGGCTCTGCTGAAATGACAGATCTATCCAGGATGGGTCCAGGCGAGAGATGAGACATCTTGTTCTGTTCTCTACTCTGTCAAGCAGTCGCAGATGAGAGGGTGGGGGGCAGGCAAACCAAGAAAGTGGAGCATACTCAAGGTGTGAGCGTACTTGTGCCTTGTACAGAATCTTGCAACCCCTACTGTCAAGCAGATGCGAGATACGGCGAAATGCTGTAAGCTTCCAGGCTGCCTTGTTTGCAAGATTTACAACATAGTTCTTCATGGTTAGTTTGGAGTTAAATTTCACCCCAAGGATATCAACTTCTTCACCAGGTGCCAACACCTTCCCATTCATCCTTACTACTGCACCAGCATTACCATCATAGTGCCTAGAGACGATCATCATTTGCGTTTTCTCAGGTGCAAATGTTACTTGCCATCTATTTCCCCAAGCTGATATAGCTCTCAGCTGGTGATTGTTGTAGCTTAGAGCAGCTGGCATTTCTTCTCTTGGATAAGGGAATGTCAGTGTACAGTCGTCTGCATATGCATGTGATTCTGGGATGAGATGAAGAAGGTCGTTGAAGTAGACATTCCATAACAGTGGACCCAGCACGCTTCCTTGTGGAACCCTTGCCCCAATAGGATGTCTTGCTGATTCCGTTTCATTGAGAATTACACTTAGAGATCTACCATGAAGGTAATCACTGAGGAGACATTGCATAGAGCCTGCAATTCCCAGTGCTTGAAGTTTTGCTAAGAGGCCCTGGTGCCACACCCGGTCGAGAGCGCCAGCAATGCCCAGTGCTACCGCACAGCTGACTTTGGATTCATCCAGTGACTGGTGCCACTTAGTGGAGAGGTTTAACAACAGATCAGCAGCAGAGTAACCTTTCCTGAAGCCATATTGACGATCACAAAGTAGTGAGTGGTAGTCAAAAAACTCTGTCATTTGTCTTGAGATTATTGTCTCAAGGATCTTACCAGTGATTGACAGGAGCGACACTGGTCTGTAGTTGCTGATTTCTGCTCTGCTCTTCTTTTTGTGAACAGGGACTACATTTGCCTCTTTCCACAGAGAGGGCCATTCACACTGTACTAGGCAGTGTTGAAAGATGCGAGTTAGAGGTGCTGCTAGCTGGTCTGCACATCTTCTCAACAATCTTGGGCTCAACTTGTCTGGGCCCACAGCCCCCTCCGTCCCACTCTCTCTCTCTCTCTCTCTCTCTCTCTCTCTCTCTCTCTCTCTCTCTCTCTCTCTCTCTCTCTCTCTCTCTCTCTCTCTTTCTCTCTCTCTCTCTCTCTCTCTTCTATTTTTTTTATTTTCCTTTAGGCTTTTCCTCAGCATTTATTACATTATTTGGCTTCATAAAGACTATCACCGAGTCTGTTTCCTCTTCCACTGTGTCTGTTTCCTCTTCCACTGTGTCTGTTTCCTCTTCCACTGTGTCTGTTTCCTCTTCCACTGTGTCTGTTTCCTCTTCCACTGTGTCTGTTTCCTCTTCCACTGTGTCTGTTTCCTCTTCCACTGTGTCTGTTTCCTCTTCCACTGTGTCTGTTTCCTCTTCCACTGTGTCTGTTTCCACTTCCACTGTGTCTGTTTCCTCTTCCACTGTGTCTGTTTCCTCTTCCACTGTGTCTGTTTCCTCTTCCACTGTGTCTGTTTCCTCTTCCACTGTGTCTGTTTCCTCTTCCACTGTGTCTGTTTCCTCTTCCACTGTGTCTGTTTCCTCTTCCACTGTGTCTGTTTCCTCTTCCACTGTGTCTGTTTCCTCTTCCACTGTGTCTATTTCCTCTTCCACTGTGTCTGTTTCCTCTTCCACTGTGTCTGTTTCCTCTTCCACTGTGTCTGTTTCCTCTTCCACTGTGTCAGTTTCCTCTTCCACTGTGTCTGTTCCCTCTTCCACTGTGTCTGTTTCCTCTTCCACTGTGTCTGTTCCCTCTTCCACTGTGTCTGTTTCCTCTTCCACTGTGTCTGTTCCCTCTTCCACTGTGTCTGTTTCCTCTTCCACTGTGTCTGTTTCCTCTTCCACTGTGTCTGTTTCCTCTTCCACTGTGTCTGTTTCCTCTTCCACTGTGTCTGTTTCCTCTTCCACTGTGTCTGTTTCCTCTTCCACTGTGTCAGTTTCCTCTTCCACTGTGTCTGTTTCCTCTTCCACTGTGTCAGTTTCCTCTTCCACTGTGTCTGTTTCCTCTTCCACTGTGTCAGTTTCCTCTTCCACTGTGTCAGTTTCCTCTTCCACTGTGTCTGTTTCCTCTTCCACTGTGTCAGTTTCCTCTTCCACTGTGTCAGTTTCCTCTTCCACTGTGTCTGTTTCCTCTTCCACTGTGTAAGTTTCCTCTTCCACTATGTCTGTTTCCTCTTCCACTGTGTCTGTTCCTTCTTCCACTGTGTCTGTTTCCTCTTCCACTGTGTCTGTTTCCTCTTCCACTGTGTCAGTTTCCTCTTCCACTGTGTCAGTTTCCTCTTCCACCGTGTCTGTTTCCTCTTCCACTGTGTCAGTTTCCTCTTCCACTGTGTCTGTTTCCTCTTCCACTGTGTCTGTTTCCTCTTCCACTGTGTCAGTTTAATTTTCCACTGTGTTTGTTTCCTCTTCCACTGTGTCAGTTTCCTCTTCCACTGTGTCTCTTTCCTCTTCCACTGTGTCTATTTCCTCTTCAATTGTGTCTGTTTCCTCTTCCACTGTGTCAGTTTCCTCTTCTACTGTGTCTGTTTTCTCTTCCACTGTGTCTGTTTACTCTTCCACTGTGTCTGTTTCCTCTTCCACTATGCCAGTTTCCTCTTCCACTGTGTCAGTTTCCTCTTCCACTATGTCTGTTTCCTCTTCCACTGTGTCAGTTTCTTCTTCCACTGTGTCTCTTTCCCCTTCCATTGTGTCTGTTTCCTCTTCCACTGTGTCTGTTTCCTATTCCACTGTGATTTTCCTTTTCCACTGCTCTGTCTGTTCCCTCTTCCACTGTGTCTGCTTCCTCTTCCACTGTGTCTGTTTCCTCTTCCACTGTGTCAGTTTCCTCTTCCACTGTGTCAGTTTTCTCTTAGACTGTATCTGTTTCCTCTTCCACTGTGTCAGTTTCCTCTTCCACTGTGTCAGTTTCCTCTTCCACTGTGTCTGTTCCCTCTTCCACTGTGTCTGTTTCCTCTTCCACTGTGTCTGTTTCCTCTTCCACTGTATCAGTTTCCTCTTCCAATGTGTTTGTTTCCTCTTCCACTGTGTCTGTTTCCTCTTCCACTGTTTCAGTTTCCTTTTCCACTGTGTTTGTTTCCTCTTCCACTGTGTCAGTTTCCTCTTCCACTGTGTCTGTTTCCTCTTCCACTGTGTCTGTTTCCTCTTCCACTGTGTCTGTTTCCTTTTCCACTGTGATTTTCCTTTTCCACTGTGTCTGTTTCCTCTTCCACTGTGTCTGTTTCCTCTTCCACTGTGTCTGTTTCCTCTTCCACTGTGTCTGTTTCCTCTTCCACTGTGTCTGTTTCCTCTTCCACTGTGTCTGTTTCCTCTTCCACTGTGTCTGTTTCCTCTTCCACTGTGTCTGTTTCCTCTTCCACTGTGTCTGTTTCCTCTTCCACTGTGTCTGTTTCCTCTTCCACTGTGTCTATTTCCTCTTCCACTGTGTCTGTTTCCTCTTCCACTGTGTCTGTTTCCTCTTCCACTGTGTCTGTTTCCTCTTCCACTGTGTCAGTTTCCTCTTCCACTGTGTCTGTTCCCTCTTCCACTGTGTCTGTTTCCTCTTCCACTGTGTCTGTTCCCTCTTCCACTGTGTCTGTTTCCTCTTCCACTGTGTCTGTTCCCTCTTCCACTGTGTCTGCTTCCTCTTCCACTGTGTCTGTTTCCTCTTCCACTGTGTCCGTTTCCTCTTCCACTGTGTCTGTTTCCTCTTCCACTGTGTCTGTTTCCTCTTCCACTGTGTCTGTTTCCTCTTCCACTGTGTCAGTTTCCTCTTCCACTGTGTCTGTTTCCTCTTCCACTGTGTCAGTTTCCTCTTCCACTGTGTCTGTTTCCTCTTCCACTGTGTCAGTTTCCTCTTCCACTGTGTCAGTTTCCTCTTCCACTGTGTCTGTTTCCTCTTCCACTGTGTCAGTTTCCTCTTCCACTGTGTCAGTTTCCTCTTCCACTGTGTCTGTTTCCTCTTCCACTGTGTAAGTTTCCTCTTCCACTATGTCTGTTTCCTCTACCACTGTGTCTGTTCCTTCTTCCACTGTGTCTGTTTCCTCTTCCACTGTGTCTGTTTCCTCTTCCACTGTGTCAGTTTCCTCTTCCACTGTGTCAGTTTCCTCTTCCACCGTGTCTGTTTCCTCTTCCACTGTGTCAGTTTCCTCTTCCCCTGTGTCTGTTTCCTCTTCCACTGTGTCTGTTTCCTCTTCCACTGTGTCAGTTTAATTTTCCACTGAGTTTGTTTCCTCTTCCACTTTGTCAGTTTCCTCTTCCACTGTGTCTCTTTCCTCTTCCACTGTGTCTATTTCCTCTTCAATTGTGTCAGTTTCCTCTTCCACTGTGTCAGTTTCCTCTTCCACTGTGTCTGTTTTCTCTTCCACTGTGTCTGTTTACTCTTCCACTGTGTCTGTTTCCTCTTCCACTATGCCAGTTTCCTCTTCCACTGTGTCTGTTTCCTCTTCCACTGTGTCTGTTTCCTCTTCCACTGTGTCTGTTTCTTCTTCCACTGTGTCTGTTTCCCCTTCCATTGTGTCTGTTTCCTCTTCCACTGTGTCTGTTTCCTTTTCCACTGTGATTTTCCTTTTCCACTGCGTCTGTTTCCTCTTCCACCGTGTCTGTTCCCTCTTCCACTGTGTCTGCTTCCTCTTCCACTGTGTCTGTTTCCTCTTCCACTGTGTCAGTTTCCTCTTCCACTGTGTCAGTTTCCTCTTCCACTGCGTCTGTTTCCTCTTCCACTGTGTCAGTTTCCTCTTCCACTGTGTCAGTTTCCTCTTCCACTGTGTCAGTTTCCTCTTCCACTGTGTCTGTTTCCTCTTCCACTGTGTCTGTTTCCTCTTCCACTGTGTCAGTTTCCTTTTCCACTGTGTTTGTTTCCTCTTCCACTGTGTCTGTTTCCTCTTCCACTGTGTCAGTTTCCTTTTCCACTGTGTTTGTTTCCTCTTCCACTGTGTCAGTTTCCTCTTCCACTGTGTCTGTTTCCTCTTCCACTGTGTCTGTTTCCTCTTCCACTGTGTCTGTTTCCTTTTCCACTGTGATTTTCCTTTTCCACTGCGTCTGTTTCCTCTTCCACTGTGTCTGTTCCCTCTTCCACTGTGTCTGCTTCCTCTTCCACTGTGTCTGTTTCCTCTTCCGCTGTGTCAGTTTCCTCTTCCACTGTGTCAGTTTCCTTTTCCACTGTGTCTGTGTCCTCTTCCACTGTGTCAGTTTCCTCTTCCACTGTGTCTGTTTCCTTTTCCACTGTGTCAGTTTCCTTTTCCACTGTGTCCGTTTCCTCTTCCACTGTGTCTGTTTCCTCTTCCACTGTGTCTGTTTCTTCTCCCATTTTGTCTGTTTCCCCTTCCATTGTGTCTGTTTCCTCTTCCACTGTGTCTGTTTCCTTTTCCACTGTGATTTTCCTTTTCCACTGTATCTGTTTCCTTTTCCATTGTGTATGTTTCCTCTTCCACTGTGTCTGTTTCCTCTTCCACTGTGTCTGTTTCCTTTTCAAGAGTGTCTTTTTCCTCTTCCACTGTGTCTGTTTCCTCTTCCACTGTGTCTGTTTCCCCTTCCACTGTGTCTGTTTTCTTTTCCAGAGTGTCTGTTTCCTCTTCCACTGTGTCTGTTTTCTCTTCCACTGTGTTTGTTTTCTCTTCCACTGTGTCTGTTTCCTTTTCCAGAGTGTCTGTTTCCTCTTCCACTGTGTCTGTTTCCTCTTCCACTGTGTCTGTTTCCTCTTCCACTGTGTCTGTTTTCTTTTCCAGAGTGTCTGTTTCCTATTCCACTGTGTCTGTTTTCTCTTCCACTGTGTCTGTTTTCTTTTCCAGAATGTCTGTTTCCTCTTCCACTGTGTCTGTTTTCTTTTCCAGAGTGTCTGTTTCCTCTTCCACTGTGTCTGTTTCCTCATCCACAGTGTCTGTTTCCTCTTCCACTGTGTCTGTTTCCTCTTCCACTGTGTCTGTTTCCTCTTCCACTGTGTCTGTTTTCTTTTCCAGAGTGTCTGTTTCCTCTTCCACTGTGTCTGTTTCCTCTTCCACTGTGTCTGTTTCCTCTTCCACTGTGTCTGTTTCCTCTTCCACTGTGTCTGTTTTCTTTTCCAGAGTGTCTGTTTCCTCTTCCACTGTGTTTCCTCTTCCACTGTGTCTGTTTCCTCTTCCACTGTGTCTGTTTCCTCTTCCACTGTGTCTGTTTCCTCTTCCACTGTGTCTGTTTCCTCTTCCACTGTGTCTGTTTCCTCTTCCACAGTGTCTGTTTCCTCTTCCACTGTGTCTGTTTCCTCTTCCACTGTGTCTGTTTCCTCTTCCACTGTGTCTGTTTTCTTTTCCAGAGTGTCTGTTTCCTCTTCCACTGTGTCTGTTTCCTCTTGCACTGTGTTTGTTTCCTCTTCCACTGTGTCTGTTTCCTCTTCCACTGTGTCTGTTTCCTCTTCCACTGTGTCAGTTTCCTCTTCCACTGTGTCTGTTTCCTCTTCCACTGTGTCTGTTTCCTCTTCCACTGTGTTTCCTCTTCCACAGTGTCTGTTTCCTCTTCCACAGTGTCTGTTTGTTCTTCCACTGTGTCAGTTTCCTCTTCCACTGTGTCTGTTTCCTCTTCCACTGTGTCTGTTTCCTCTTCCACTGTGTCTGTTTCCTCTTCCACTGTGTCTGTTTCCTCTTCCACTGTGTCTGTTTTCTTTTCCAGAGTGTCTGTTTCCTCTTCCACTGTGTCTGTTTCCTCTTCCACTGTGTTTGTTTCCTCTTCCACTGTGTCAGTTTCCTCTTCCACTGTGTCTGTTTCCTCTTCCACTGTGTCTGTTTCCTCTTCCACTGTGTCTGTTTCCTCTTCCACAGTGTCTGTTTCCTCTTCCACTGTGTGAGTTTCCTCTTCCACTGTGTCTGTTTCCTCTTCCACTGTGTCTGTTTCCTCTTCCACTGTGTCTGTTTCCTCTTCCACAGTGTCTGTTTCCTCTTCCACTGTGTCTGTTTCCTCTTCCACTGTGTCTGTTTCCTCTTCCACTGTGTCTGTTTCCTCTTCCACTGTGTCTGTTTCCTCTTCCACTGTGTCTGTTTTCTTTTCCAGAATGTCTGTTTCCTCTTCCACTGTGTCTGTTTTCTTTTCCAGAGTGTCTGTTTCCTCTTCCACTGTGTCTGGTTTCCTCTTCCACTGTGTCTGTTTCCTCTTCCACTGTGTCTGTTTCCTCTTCCACTGTGTCAGTTTCCTCTTCCACTGTGTCTGTTTCCTCTTCCACTGTGTTTCCTCTTCCACAGTGTCTGTTTCCTCTTCCACTGTGTCAGTTTCCTCTTCCACTGTGTCTGTTTCCTCTTCTACTGTGTCTGTTTCCTCTTCCACTGTGTCTGTTCCCTCTTCCACAGCGTCTGTTTTCTCTTCCACTGTGTCTGTTTCCTCTTCGACTGTGTCTGTTTCCTCTTCCACTGTGTCTGTTTCCTCTTCCACTGTGTCTGTTTCCTCTTCCACTGTGTCTGTTTTCTTTTCCAGAATGTCTCTTTCCTCTTCCACTGTGTCTGTTTTCTTTTCCAGAGTGTCTGTTTTCTCTTCCACAGTGTCTGTCCCTTCTGTACATTCTCTCTCTCTCCTCCTAGATAATCTCTTTCTCGTCTTGGAGACATTCTCTTAGTATTCTTCCAGACATTCTTTTCTTCCAGACATTCTATTTCTTCCAGACATTCTTTTCTCCCAGACATTCTTCTCTTCCAGACATTCTATTCTTCCAGACATTCTTTTCTTCCAGACATTCTTTTCTTCCAGACATTCTTTTCTTCCAGACATTCTTTTCTTCCAGACATTCTATTCTTCCAGACATTCTTTTCTTCCAGACATTCTTTTCTTCCAGACATTCTTTTCTTCCAGACATTCTTTTCTTCCAGACATTCTATTTCTTCCAGACATTCTTTTCTTCCAGACGTTCTTTTCTTCCAGACATTCTTTTCTTCCAGACATTCTATTTCTTCCAGACATTCTTTTCTTCCAGACATTCTTTTCTTCCAGACATTCTATTTCTTCCAGACATTCAATTCTTCCAGACATTCTTTTCTTCCAGACATTCTTTTCTTCCAGACATTCTTTTCTTCCAGACATTCTTTTCTTCCAGACATTCTATTTCTTCCAGACATTCTTTTCTTCCAGACATTCTTTTCTTCCAGACATTCTTTTCTTCAAGGCATTCTTTTCTTCCAGACATTCTATTCTTCCAGACATTCTATTCTTCCAGACATTCTTTTCTTCCAGACATACTTTTCTTCCAGACATTCTTTTCTTCCAGACATTCTATTCTTCCAGACATTCTTTTCTTCCAGACATTCTTTTCTTCCAGACATTCTATTCTTCCAGACATTCTTTTCTTCCAGACATTCTTTTCTTCCAGACATTCTATTTCTTCCAGACATTCTTTTCTTCCAGACATTCTTTTCTTCCAGACATACTATTCTTCCAGACATTCTTTTCTTCCAGACATTCTTTTCTTCAAGACATTCTATTCTTCCAGACATTCTTTTCTTCCAGACATTCTATTCTTCCAGACATTCTTTTCTTCCAGACATTCTTTTCTTCCAGACATTCTATTCTTCCAGACATTCTTTTCTTCCAGACATTCTTTTCTTCCAGACATTCTATTTCTTCCAGACATTCAATTCTTCCAGACATTCTTTTCTTCCAGACATTCTTTTCTTCCAGACATTCTTTTCTTCCAGACATTCTTTTCTTCCAGACATTCTATTTCTTCCAGACATTCTTTTCTTCCAGACATTCTTTTCTTCCAGACATTCTTTTCTTCCAGGCATTCTTTTCTTCCAGACATTCTATTCTTCAAGACATTCTATTCTTCCAGACATTATTTTCTTCCAGACATTCTTTTCTTCCAGACATTCTTTTCTTCCAGACATTCTATTCTTCCAGACATTCTTTTCTTCCAGACATTCTTTTCTTCCAGACATTCTATTCTTCTAGACATTCTTTTCTTCCAGACATTCTTTTCTTCCAGACATTCTATTTCTTCCAGACATTCTTTTCTTCCAGACATTCTTTTCTTCCAGACATACTATTCTTCCAGACATTCTTTTCTTCCAGACATTCTTTTCTTCAAGACATTCTATTCTTCCAGACATTCTTTTCTTCCAGACATTCTATTCTTCCAGACATTCTTTTCTTCCAGACATTCTTTTCTTCCAGACATTCTATTCTTCCAGACATTCTTTTCTTCCAGACATTCTTTTCTTCCAGACATTCTATTTCTTCCAGACATTCTTTTCTTCCAGACATTCTTTTCTTCCAGACATACTATTCTTCCAGACATTCTTTTCTTCCAGACATTCTTTTCTTCAAGACATTCTATTCTTCCAGACATTCTTTTCTTCCAGACATTCTATTCTTCCAGACATTCTTTTCTTCCAGACATTCTATTCTTCCAGACATTCTTTTCTTCCAGACATTCTTTTCTTCCAGACATTCTATTCTTCCAGACATTCTTTTCTTCCAGACATTCTTTTCTTCCAGACATTCTATTCTTCCAGACATTCTTTTCTTCCAGACATTCTTTTCTTCCAGACATTCTATTTCTTCCAGACATTCTTTTCTTCCAGACATTCTTTTCTTCCAGACATTCTATTCTTCCAGACATTCTTTTCTTCCAGACATTATATTTCTTCCAGACATTCTTTTCTTCCAGACATTCTATTCTTCCAGGCATTATACTTCTCTTCTTCCATACCATCTCTTTCTCTTCCAGAATTTCTCACTCCATAACTCCATAATTTATTTCACTGTTTTTCTTCTCTTCTTTTCATCTGAAATTCCTATAACCTTTCCTCCTTACTGCTGGTCTTCGTGTCTCGCTGGATACACCTGGCTGGTGGTCTCCGTGTCTCGCTGGATACACCTGGCTGGTGGTCTTCGTGTCTCGCTGGATACACCTGGCTGGTGGTCTCCGTGTCACGCTGGATACACCTGGCTGGTGGTCTCCGTGTCTCGCTGGATACACCTGGCTACAGGTCTCCGTGTCTCGCTGGATACACCTGGCTGCTGGTCTCCGTGTCTCGCTGGATACACCTGGCTGATGGTCTCTGTGCCTCTCTGGATACACCTGACTGCTGGTCTCCGTGTCTCGCTGGATACACCTGGCTGCTGGTCTCTGTGTCTCGCTGGATACACCTGGCTGGTGGTCTTCGTGTCCCGCTGGATACACCTGGCTGCTGGTCTCCGTGTCTCGCTGGATACACCTGGCTGGTGGTCTCCGTGTCTCGCTGGATACACCTGGCTGATGGTCTCCGTGTCTCGCTGGATGCACCTGGCTGGTGGTCTCCATGTCTCGCTGGATACACCTGGCTGCTGGTCTTCGTGTCTCGCTGGATACACCTGGCTGCTGGTCTCCGTGTCTCGCTGGATACACCTGGCTGCTGGTCTCCGTGTCTCGCTGGTTACACCTGGCTGGTGGTCTCCGTGTCTCGCTGGATACACCTTGCTGCTGGTCTCCGTGTCTCGCTGGATGCACCTGGCTGCTGGTCTCCGTGTCTCGCTGGATACACCTGACTGATGGTCTCTGTGTCTCGCTGGATACACCTGGCTGATGGTCTCCGTGTCTTCCTGGATATACCTGACTGCTTGTCTCCGTGTCTCGCTGGATACACCTGGCTGATGGTCTCTGTGTCTCGCTGGATACACCTGACTGCTGGTCTCCGTGTCTCGCTGGATACACCTGGCTGGTGGTCTCCGTGTCTCTCTGGATACACCTTGCTGGTGGTCTTCGTGTCCCGCTGGATGCAAATGGCTGCTGGTCTCCGTGTCTCGCTGGATACACCTGGCTGGTGGTCTTTGTGTCTCGCTGGATACACCTGGCTGGTGGTCTCCGTGTCACGCTGGATACACCTGGCTGGTGGTCTCTGTGTCACACTGGATACACCTGGCTGGTGGTCTCCGTGTCTCGCTGGATACACCTGGCTACTGGTCTCCGTGTCTCGCTGGATACACCTGGCTGCTGGTCTCCGTGTCTCGCTGGATACACCTGGCTGATGGTCTCTGTGCCTCTCTGGATACACCTGACTGCTGGTCTCCGTGTCTCGCTGGATACACCTGGCTGGTGGTCTTCGTGTCTCGCTGGATACACCTGGCTACTGGTCTCCGTGTTTCGCTGGATACACCTGGCTGCTGGTCTCCGTGTCTCGCTGGATAAACCTGGCTGCTGGTCTCCGTGTCTCGCTGGTTACACCTGGCTGGTGGTCTCCGTGTCTCGCTGGATACACCTGGCTGCTGGTCTCCGTGTCTCGCTGGATACACCAGGTTGCTGGTCTCCGTGTCTCGCTGGATACACCTGGCTGGTGGTCTCTGTGTCTCGCTGGATACACCTGGCTGATGGTCTCCGTGTCTTGCTGGATACACCTCGCTGCTGGTCTCCGTGTCTTGCTGGATAAACCTGGCTGATGGTCTCCGTGTCTCGCTGGATACACCTGGCTGATGGTCTCCGTGTCTCACTGGATACACCTGATTGATGGTCTCCGTGTCTCGCTGGATACACCTCGCTGCTGGTCTCCGTGTCTCGCTGGATACATCTGGCTGGTGGTCTCCGTGTCTCGCTGGATTCACCTGGCTGATGGTCTCCTTGTCTTGCTGGATACACCTGGCTGGTGGTCTCCGTGTCTCGCTGTATACACCTGACTGGTGGTCTCCGTGTGTCGCTGGATACACCTGGCCGCTGGTCTCCGTGTCTTGTTGGATACATCTGGCTGTTGGTCTTCGTGTCTTGCTGGATACACCTGGCAGTTGGTCTCCGTGTCTTGTTGGATACACTTGGCTGTTTGTCTCCGTGTCTTACTGGATACTCCTGGCTGTTGGTTTCCGTGTCTTGCTGGATACACCTGGCTTGTGGTCTCCGTGTCATGCTGAATACACCTGACTACTGGTCTCCGTGTCTCGCTGGATACACCTGATTGGTGGTTTCCGTGTCTTGCTCGATACACCTGGTAAATGGCAATCTGGAGCCTGGTGGCCTTGTCTTCGCGTTTTGCCGGATACACCTGATTGTTGGGAACCTGGAGCCTGGCACCCTGGTCTCCTCGTCTTTCCGGAAACACATGACTGCTGGGAACCTGGAGATTAGCAACCTGGTCTCAACGTCTTTCCGGATACAACTGGCTGCTGGGAACTTGGAGCCTGGCGGCCTGATCTGCATGTCATGTCAGATACACCTGACTGCTGGCAACGTTGAGCCTGTTAAATTAGACACATGTGCAACTCTTGGGTATCTTTACTGAGGAAACGTTTCGCCACACAGTGGCTTCATCAGTCCATACAAAGGATAAACTTGAACAACAAGAGGAGAATGAGGTAATCAGTCCCTCAACCTTGAGTCGATGTGGTCAGTCCATCAATCTTGAATAGAATACGGCATATGAGCTGAGAAGCAGCTTATAAACCGTATGGCAATAGAGGTGCAGCAGTCGTAGGTGGTGTCACATTTGTTCAATGTGGAAGTAGGTCGTGCCCAAGGGTTAGGCAAGCGATGAATTCCCAAGTATTAAGATCCCAAGAAGTTGCAGTGTCTGACAGGATTGTACATGAATGGTTCAAAGAACCAACACGTTGATAAATTAGACACATGTGCAACTCTTGGGCATCTTTATTGAGGAAACGTTTCGCCACACAGTGGCTGCTGGTAACCAGGGGTCTGCGGGCCTGGTCTCCGTGTGCTGCTGTATACACCTGTCTGCTTGGAACCTGTAGCCTATCGGTCTCGTCTCCTAGTACTGATGGATACACGTGGCTGCTGGGAACATGGAGCCCGGCAGCCTGGTCTCCGTGTGCTGCTGGATACACCTGGCTGCTGGAAACTTGGAGACTGGCGGACTGGTCGCCGTGTACTGATAGATACACCTGACTTCGGGGGACCTGGAGCCTGGCGGCCTGGTCTCCGTGTACTGATGGATACACCTGGCTGCTGGGAACCTGGAGCATGGCGGCCTGGTCTCCGTGTCTTGCCAGATACACCTGGCTGCTGGGAACCAGAAGCATGGCGGCCTGGTCTCCGTGTCTTGCCAGATACAACTGGCTGGTGGGAACGTTGAGCGTGGCTGCCTGGTCTCCATGTGCTACTGGATACACCTAACTGATGGGAACCTGGAACCTGGCGCACTGGTCTCCGTGTCTTGCCAGATACACCTGGCTGCTGGGAACCTGGAGCCTGGCTGCCTGGTCTCCGTGTGCTGCTGGATACACCTGGCTGCTGGAAACCTGGAGCCTGCCGGCCTGGTCTCCGTGTACCGATGGATACACCTGGCTACTGGGAACCTGGAGCCTAACGGCCTGGTCTCAGTGCACTGTTTGATACAACTGGCTGCTGGGAACCTGGAGCCTGGGGTCCAGGTCTCCGTGCACTGAAGGATACACCTGGCTGCTGGGAACCTGGAGCCTGGCGGTCTGGTCTCGGAGTACTGATAGATACACATGGCTGCTCGGAACCTGGAGCCTGGCGGACTGGTCTACGTATGCTGCTGGATACACCTGGATGCTTGGAACCGGGAGAATGTCGGCCTGGTCTCCGTGTGCTGCTGGATACACTTTGCTGCTAGGAACCTGGAGCCTGGCGTCCTGGTCTCCGTGTACTGATTGATACAACTGGCTGCTGGGAACCTGGAGCCGGGCGGAATGGTCTCCGTGTACTGAAGGATACACCTGGCTGCTGGGAACCTGTATCGTAGGGGTTCTTAAATGGAGATATCTAGGGTTGAAGGTAGACACATTTGTTGGATGGTTACGATATATTGTCAGACTGAGATGATGGGAACTGGAGCCCAGTGCCTTGCCTGTCTTCGCCTGGGTGTCTACGCTGAGTGAGACCGGGGCAGAGGTACGAGCGTTCACATGCGCACCCAGTGACGTCTCACAAAGTCACAGGCCTACAAGGGATCTCCTATCTAAAGCACATGGATGATACTAATATGCTATGCTATATAACACAGGGATCAGCAACTATGCTGACAGCTCGGTCATGTTACGTATGTCGTCTCGA
This sequence comes from Cherax quadricarinatus, assembly GCF_038502225.1. Lineage (NCBI taxonomy): Eukaryota > Metazoa > Arthropoda > Malacostraca > Decapoda > Parastacidae > Cherax > Cherax quadricarinatus. The sequence continues at coordinate 25,239,340 of NC_091352.1, read as the reverse complement.
CATACACTACTATCTATAGGCTGAAACAGGCAGGCGGATCTGGGCTGATTCTATACAATAACAAATTCATATATAACTTAGAACTAATGGATGGTATCATAATGGATGTTAACAAAATGAATTTTACGTAATGGATGTTAACGTAATCACATTTAACGTAATGCCTTACAAACTATAAGAACAAATCATTATACAATATGGATGGAATTGATCGATCGATCTGTATTCATGCACTTTACGGATTCTGAGGAAGAATAAATAAATAAATAAATATATATATATATATATATATATATATATATATATATATATATATATATATATATATATATATATATACAAGGTGAAATTAACAGCAAAGGCATCTGGTGCGCACTAAGACTATTACTGTCAAATTCTCAGAATACGGAGGGAACGTGAACACGAAAAAAAAATATTTCTGAAAAACTAATCAGTTAATGACAAAACACACAATTGATAATTTCATTCATCTCGGACATCTAATTATACAGGCTGTTTACACTTAAACCCAATTCTGCGAGGGTAAGGTTTACGTATGCAGAATGGTTATCATCTCTGGGAGGATCGAATTCCTCTGCAATGGCTAACACATGCCTTGACTGAGGACAGTCTGAACGAGTGTCTACAAAAGATACGGCTACAATCACTGGTGACTGTGGAATTACTAACTCGTCTGCTAGGAGTACTCAACTCGACTATTCGATTCTTGGCTCATTACAAAGTCACTAATGGGTGCTGGTGGCTTCACAGTCAGAATAAGATCTTCCTGGAGCAGGAATCGAATCACACAAGACCACATGGGATATGTTTTTTGGGCAGTTTTGACATCCTCGACAGTAAATGGAGGATCTGCAGTAACTACACTAACGTGTCGCGATAAAGCATCTGCGACTACATTCGACTTGCCATGTAAATGTTCAAAGTGGGATTGAACTCTTGGATAGTCAAGGTCCATCTGGCTAACCTTCCAGTAGGCTGTTTGCTCTGGAATAAAGGTATCAGTTCTTTCTTACAGGAGGAATGAACAAACTCGGTGGAGTGGATGACTCCCCCCGGTTGAAAAAATTAACGCTATAACACGCAATATGAGCAAGGGAGAACGAATCTACAATCTCAAAGGAGAAAATAAATGAACTCGGTCAACAATGAAGTTATTCAATCTGAGTCGCACACAGTGACAGGAGGTATCAGCGATAAAGAAACTACACTTACAAACCTTATCATGTGAAAGTTACTCGAGAAATAACTTCTAACAATGCACTGATTACTGTCAACTAGGATGGGATCACAATATGAAACACAAGGGACAACAACAACACTCAAGTGAGCACACTAGCCACAGAAACATCTTTCTGCAACGGCTTGTGGCATCAGCAAGAGATGGCATAACTCGTTGCAAGTAAAGTTCTTCTCAAAGCGTCCCCTGGGAAGGAACGAGCACTTGAACAAGTCGCCATCGCAAGGATAGTAGTCTCAGCACTATCCTGCGTGCATGATATTGTGGCTGGAGTCCAGACAGGAGTGACAGTATTACTAGTGCCTGACCGCTCGGCTACGTTAATAAGTAATGAACGAATCTATAGGAACTTAATCTGAACTTCACATTTCGCAGCACTTTAACAAATCTCAGATACAAGCTGTGAGAACAAACACATTGCTCAGGGGCTAGGTATTGTCTTTCAGTCAGTAAGGGAATATTGGTACTGTGGACTGATTCATATTGACTTTGACTGGCATGATACACTAAGTGAACATTCAAAAGTGACTGGGACATCTTCTCAGTGAAATTACTGAAGGGCATAAGTCAAAAAAAAATAGAGAGAATGACACAGTAAGCTTAAATGGAAGAAAATGCTTAACTATTCTGCATAAGTAATTAAAAGTTGACAGGTTACACAGTAAGTAAAGAACTCACACAAGAAAAATATGCAACTGAATGAACAACACTTTGAAAATCAAGAGAACTTGTACTTTACTCAAATCTAATTTGCTCAACTTTTACTTTAAATTGAATGAATGGCACAGTGAGTTGTCCTTATTTTCAATGCAACAAAGAAATACACAATAAAATGATAAAATGGACTCAATAAAACTTGTGCAAAAATAAAACAGAGGCACAATTCACTGAAATAAAATAAAATGACACAGACAGAATAAAATATTATGCACAGAACAGAGCATATGAAACTGCACTGAAATAAACTGTAGCAATGTTGCAAAATAACAATTGCTGATCAACAAGTACTTCATAAAATTTCTACAAGAAAAACTTTAATGGCAACACAATATTTGCACAAGAATTATTGCAAAATGAATCAATGTGCAATAATAAAAATTATTACACACACAAGAAAAGAAATATATCAAGGAATGAACACTTTAACTCTTAACTGCACTCAAGCAACACTTAACAAGCAAAAGAACAATTTACTCTAAAAGAAGAACTTAAAAATTGCACTAAGAGTGAATTTGTTCAATGAAACATGAAAAATAATAGGTGCTAAAACACATAACAAAAAAAGTTTGAACACTTACAGTGATGCAGAACACAACACATCAACATAAACACAGTACTAGAATTTTCTTGCAAAGAAACTTGATGTGTGAAAAATTTTGTAAAAAATGATTTCTTGCTTGCACAAAATAATGGCACTATTGTCTGTGGAAATAAGACCAATTAGACACTGGCTAAATGAAAAGAATATGAATGCAAGAATGTTCAACACACAGGGAACAAAACAAAAATACACAAAAGCTGGGAAGAAAAAAAAATTATAACAGACAACACTGAGTTGTGATGCAGAATATGAGGTGAAAAATTTACTGAAATACTTCACTGGAATACTGAGAACACTAGGTGATTCTGAAGTGTAAACACAAGTTCTATACTGCTCATATGTTGCACACACAACAAAGGAAAAACACTAAGTACTTACTTCAAGTGTATAAAAAGATACACAACACAACAGACATAAGATAATGCACGAAAATTAACACTGAATAAAGGAGATTAAAAGAAATTAATGCAATCAGTACATGATAAACACTGAGTCTGATCAAGAGTCACTGAATGTCACTAAGAGAAAAATCACTGCAAACACAAAAGAAATGTCTCAACACTCGCAAATGTCACATTGAAAAAACACATATTATCGCTGTAACGACTTGGTGAAGAATGAGGTTGATGGTAGTGGAGAGTAGAGGATTGTTTATGTCGTCTTGCTGCTGTCCTCTGCACAGGTGATCGTAGAATTGCAATTACATCGAAGAGAGACACACACAGGAGGCTTTTAACGGTGGCGCGAAAACACACTCTAGCTCTTGACCCCCTATGTGGTCCTTAAAATATAGTGCTACAACCCTTAGTAGTTCACCAAAACACTGAAGAAGTTAGGTGAGTGGGTAATGGCTGAGTGAGGCGTCTGAGGCAACGTGGTGAGTGTAGTTGGGTTTGTGGGTTAACAGGGCTGAGACTGGCAATGGTGCGACACACGTGGTCGTGGGTGGCTGGGTCTATGGGTTGAACGGCGTAAGCCTCACTGAGAACAGCCACACTGCCGCGAAGATATTTCTAAGCCGACTGGCTTAAAACAAACCCACGAAATACTACAGCACCACAAGGATGAAAAAGAGCACTCAGGATGGCTTGGAGCTTGAATCACAAGTGATGAAGACTACTCACGTGGCTTGCTCGAGTACTGGGGTAAGACACCTGGGTTAGTTGTTAGCTGGCTTATCTTAACCCTTCACACAGAATAGCTTGATAACTTCACACGATGAGCACAGCAGGGGTGGAAAGCTGGCTTGGCAGGCAAAATAATTGGATGGGATAGGCTAGGCTGGACTAGGACTCCGTTGTTCTGACTCCCCCACCACAGACTGGAAGCTGGCTTATTTTGCAAACTCGGGTCAACCCCTCGGGAGTGATGCAAATAAGCAGATACACTAATACAAAGAGACTGACCAGTGAATAATGTAGAAGCTGGTAGGAACTTGGGCGGGAGAACTGGCTTGAGGTAGCTGGCTGGCGTAAACCTCGGTAGGCCTACTCACAAGATGGCCGGCTCGGTCGAAATTAATCTCCAGAAATCTCTGTAATCGTCAGAATTACAGGCCCTCAGTTGCCACCATTTATCATAGGGGTTCTTAAATGGAGATATCGAGGGTTGAAGGTAGGCACACATGTTGGATGGTTACGATATATTGTCAGACTGAGATGATGGGAACTGGAGCCCAGTGTCTTGCCTGTCTTCGCCTGGGTGTCTATGCCAAGTGAGACCGGGGCAGAGGTACGAGCATACACATGCACACCTCGTGACATCACACAAAGTCACAGGCCTACAAGGGATCTCCTATCTAAAGCACATGGATGATACTAATATGCTATGCTATATAACACAGGGATCAGCAACTATGCTGACACATGGAGCCTGGCGGTCTGGTCTCCGTGTACTTTTAGATACACCTGGATGGTGGGAACCTGGAGCCTGGCGTCCTGGTCTCTGTGTACTGATTGATACAACTGGCTGCTGTGAACCTGGAGCCTGGCGGCCTGGTCTCCGTGTGCTGCTGGATGCACATGGCTGCTGGGAACCTGGAGCCTGGCGTCCTGGTCTCCGTGTACTGATTGACACAACTGGCTGCTGTGAACCTGGAGCCTCGCGGCCTGGTCTCCGTGTACTGAAGGGTAAACCTGGCTGCTGGGAACCTGGAGCCTGGCGTCCTGGTCTCCGTGTACTGTTTGACACAACTGACTGCTGTGAACCTGGAGCCTCGCGGCCTGGTCTCCGTGTACTGAAGGGTAAACCTGGCTGCTGGGAACCTGGAGCCTGGCGTCCTGGTCTACGCGTCATGCCGGAAACACCTAACTGCTGGTAACCTGCAGCCTGGCAGCCTGGTCTCCATGTCTTCTCGGATACACCTGACTGCTGGGAACTTGGACCCTGGCGGCCAGATCTCCATGTTCTGCCAGATACTCCTGACTGCTGGCAACGTGGAAACTGGCGTCCTGGTTTCCATGTCATGCCGGATACAACTTGCTGCTGGGAACCTTTAGCGTGGCTGCCTGATCTTCATGTGCTGCTGGATGCACCTAACTGCTGGGAACCTCGAGCCTGGTGGCCTTTTCTCCGTGTCTTGACAAATACAACTGGCTGCTGGGAACTTGGAGCCTGGCGGACTGGTCGACTTGTACTGATGGATACACCTGACTACTAAGGACCTGGAGCCTGGCGGCCTGGTCTCCATGTTCCGAAGGATACACCTGGCTGCTGGGAACCTGGAGCATGGCGGACTGGTCTCCGTTTACTGATTGATACACCTTGATACTGTGAACCTGGAGCCTGGCGGACTGGTCTCCGTGTACTGATGGATACACCTGACTGCTGGGAACCTGGAGCCTGGCGGCCTGGTCTCCGTGTACTGATGAATACACCTGACTGCTGGGAACCTGGAGCCTGGCGGCCTGGTCTCCGTGTACTGATGGATATACCTGACTGCTGGGAACCTTGAGCCTGGCGGCCTGGTCTCCGTGTAATGATGGATACACCTGACTGCTGGGAACCTGGAGCCTGGCGGACTCGTCTCCGTGTACTCGTGGATACACCTGACTGCTGGGAACCTGGAGCCTGGCGGCCTGGTCTCCGTGTACTGATGGATACACCTGACTGCTGGGAACCTGGAGCCTGGCGGCCTGGTCTCTGTGTACTGATGGATACACCTGACTGCTGGGAACCTGGAGCCTGGCGGCCTGGTCTCCGTGTACTGATGGATACACCTGACTGCTGGGAACCTGTATCATAGGAGTTCTTAAATTGAGATATCGAGGGTTGAAGGTAGACACATTTGTTGGATGGTTACGATATTTTGTCAGACTGAGATGACGGGAACTGGAGCCCAGTGCCTTGCCTGTCTTTGCCTGGGTGTCTACGCTGAGTGAGACCGGGGCAGAGATACGAGCGTACACATGCGCACCCCGTGACGTCACACAAAGTCACAGGCCTACAAGGGATCTCCTATCTAAAGCACATGGATGATACTAATATGCTATGCTATATAACACAGGGATAAGCAACTATGCTGACAGCTCGGTCATGTTACGTATGTCGTCTCGACATACACTACTTTCTATAGGCTGAAACAGGCAGGCGGATCTGAGCTGATTCTATACAATAACAAATTCATATACAACTTAGAACTAATGGATGGTATCATAATGGATGTTAACAAAATGAATTTTACGTAATGGATGTTAACGTAATCACTTTTAACGTAATGCCTTACAAACTATAAGAACAAATCATTATACAATATGGATGGAATTGATCGATCGATCTGTATTCATGCACTCAACGGATTCTGAGGAAGAATAAATATATATATATATGTATATACAAGGTGAAATTAACAGCAAAGGCATCTGGTGCGCACTCAGACTATTACTGTCAAATTCTCAGAATACGGAGGGAACGTGAACACGAAAATAAAAAATATTTCTGAAAAACTAATCAGTTAATGACGAAACACACAATTGATAATTTCATTCATCTCGGACATCTAATTATACAGGCTGTTTACACTTAAACCCAATTCTGCGAGGGTAAGGTTTACGTATGCAGAATGGTTATCATCTCTGGGAGGATCGAATTCCTCTGCAATGGCTAACACATGCCTTGACTGAGGACAGTCTGAACGAGTATCTACAAAAGATACAGCTACAATCACTGGTGACTGTGGAATTACTAACTCGTCTGCTAGGAGTACTCAACTCGACTATTCGATACAGTAATTCTTGGCTCATTACAAAATCACTAATGGGTGCTGGTGGCTTCACAGTCAGAATAAGATCTTCCTGGAGCAGGAATCGAATTACACCAGACCACATGGGATATGTTCTTTGGGCAGTTTTGACATCCTCGACAGTAAATGGAGGATCTGCAGTAACTACACTAACGTGTCGCGATAAAGCATCTGCGACTACATTCGACTTGCCAGGTAAATGTTCAAAGTGGGATTGAACTCTTGGATAGTCAAGGTCCATCTGGCTAACCTTCCAGTAGGCTGTTTGCTCTGGAATAAAGGTATCAGTTCTTTCTTACAGGAGGAATGAACAAACTCGGTGGAGTGGATGACTCCCCCCGGTTGAAAAAATTAACGCTATAACACGCAATATGAGCAAGGGAGAACGAATCTACTATCTCAAACTGCAAGCACAGTAGAAAATAAATGAACACGGTCAACAATGCTGATATTCAATCTGAGTCGCACACAGTGACACGAGGTATCAGCGATAAAGAAACTACACTTACAAACGTTAACATGTGAAAGGTACTCGAGAAATAACTTCTAACAATGCACTGATTACTGTCAACTAGGATGGGATCACAATTTGAAACACAAGGGACAACAACAACACTCAAGTGAGCACACTAGCCACAGAAACGTCTTTCTGCAACGGCTTGTGGCATCAGCAAGAGATGGCATAACTCGTTGCAAGTAAAGTTCTTCTCAAAGCGTCCCCTGGGAAGGAACGAGTACTTGAACAAGTCGCCATCGCAAGGATAGTAGTCTCAGCACTATCCTGCGTGCATGATATTGTGGCTGGAGTCCAGACAGGAGTGACAGTATTACTAGTGCCTGACCGCTCGGCTACGTTAATAAGTAATGAACGAATCTATAGGAACTTAATCTGAACTTCACATTTCGCAGCACTTTAACAAATCTCAGATACAAGCTGTGAGAACAAACACATTGCTCAAGGGCTAGGTATTGTCTTTCAGTCAGTAAGGGAATATTGGTACTGTGGACTGATTCATATTGACTTTGACTGGCATGATACACTAAGTGAACGTTCAAAAGTGACTGGGACATCTTCTCAGTGAAATTACTGAAGGGCATTAGTCAAAAAAAAAAAAAAAAATAGAGAGAATGACACAGTAAGCTTAAATGGAAGAAAATGCTTAACTATTCTGCATAAGTAATTAAAAGTTGACAGGTTACACAGTAAGTAAAGAACTCACACAAGAAAAATATGCAACTGAATGAAGAACACTTTGAAAATCAAGAGAACTTATACTTTACTCAAATCTAATTTGCTCAACTTTTACTTTAAATTGAATGAATGGCACAGTGAGTTGTCTTTATTTTCAATGCAACAAGGAAATACACAATAAAATGATAAAATGGACTCAATAAAACTTGTGCAAAAATAAAACAGAGGCACAATTCACTGAAATAAAATAAAATGACAGACAGAATAAAATATTATGCACAGAACAGAGCATATGAAACTGCACTGAAATAAACTGTAGCAATATTGCAAAATAACAATTGCTGATCAACAAGTACTTCATAAAATTTCTGCAAGAAAAACTTTAATGGCAACACAATATTTGCCAAAGAATTATTGCAAAATGAATCAATGTGCAATAATAAAAATTATTACACACACAAGAAAAGAAATATATCAAGGAATGAACACTTTAACTCTTAACTGCACTCAAGCAACACTTAACAAGCAAAAGAACAATTTACTCTAAAAGAAGAACTTAAAAATTGCACTAAGAGTGATTTTGTTCAATGAAACATGAAAAATAATAGGTGCTAAAACACATAACAAAAAAAGTTTGAACACTTCCAGTGATGCAGAACACAACACATCAACATAAACACAATACTAGAATTTTCTTGCAATGAAACCTGATGAGTGAAAAATTGTGTAAAAAAATGATTTCTTGCTTGCACAAAATAATGGCACTATTGTCTGTGGAAATAAGACCAATTAGACACTGGCTAAATGAAAAGAATATGAATGCAAGAATGTTCAACACACAGGGAACAAAACAAAAATACACAAAAGCTGGGAAGAAAAAAAAAATTACAACAGACAACACTGAGTTGTGATGCAGAATATGAGGTGAAAAATTTACTGAAATACTTCACTGGAATACTGAGAACACTAGGTGATTCTGAAGTGTAACACAAGTTCTATACTGCTCATATGTTGCACACACAACAAAGGAAACACACTAAGTACTTACTTCAAGTGTATAAAAAGATACACAACACAACAGACATAAGATAATGCACGAAAATTAACACTGAATAAAGGAGATTAAAAGAAATTAATGCAATCAGTACATGATAAACACTGAGTCTGATCAAGAGTCACTGAATGTCACTAAGAGAAAAATCACTGGAAACACAAAAGAAATGTCTCAACACTCGCAAATGTCTCTATGAAAAAAAAATATTATTGCTGTAACGACTTGGTGAAGAATGAGGTTGATGGTAGTGGAGAGTAGAGGATTGTTTATGTCGTCTTGCTGCTGTCCTCTGCACAGGTGATCGTAGAATTGCACTTACATCGAAGAGAGACCCACACAGGAGGCTTTTAACGGTGGCGCGAAAACACACTCTAGCTCTTGACCCCCTATGTGGTCCTTAAAATATAGTGCTACAACCCTTAGTAGTTCACCAAAACACTGAAGAAGTTAGGTGAGTGGGTAATGGCTGAGTGAGGCGTCTGAGGCCACGTGGTGAGTGTAGTTGGGTTTGTGGGTTAACAGGGCTGAGACTGGCAATGGTGCGACACACGTGGTCGTGGGTGGCTGGGTCTATGGGTTGAACGGCGTAAGCCTCACTGAGAACAGCCACACTGCCGCGAAGATATTTCTAAGCCGACTGGCTTAAAACAAACCCACGAAATACTACAGCACCACAAGGATGAAAAAGAGCACTCAGCATGGCTTGGAGCTTGAATCACAAGCGATGAAGACTACTCACGTGGCTTGCTCGAGTACTGGGGTAAGACACCTGGGTTAGTTGTTAGCTGGCTTATCTTAACCCTTCACACAGAATAGCTTGATAACTTCACACGATGAGGACAGCAGGGGTGGAAAGCTGGCTTGGCAGGCAAAATAATTGGATGGGGTAGGCTAGGCTGGACTAGGACTCCATTGTTCTGACTCCCCCACCACAGACTGGAAGCTGGCTTATTTTGCAAACTCGGGTCAACCCCTCGGGAGTGATGCAAATAAGCAGATACACTAATACAAAGAGACTGACCAGTGAATAATGTAGAAGCTGGTAGGAGCTTGGGCGGGAGAACTGGCTTGAGGTAGCTGGCTGGCGTAAACCTTGGTAGGCCTACTCACAAGATGGCCGGCTCGGTCGAAATTTATCTCCAGAAATCGCTGTAATCGTCAGAATTACAGGCCCTCCGTTGCCACCATTTATCATAGGGGTTCTTAAATGGAGATATCGAGGGTTGAAGGTAGACACACATGTTGGATGGTTACGATATATTGTCAGACTGAGATGATGGGAACTGGAGCCCAGTGTCTTGCCTGTCTTCGCCTGGGTGTCTACGCCGAGTGAGACCGGGGCAGAGGTACGAGCGTACACATGCACACCCCGTGACATCACACAAAGTCACAGGCCTACAAGGGATCTCCTATCTAAAGCACATGGATGATACTAATATGCTATGCTATATAACACAGGGATCAGCAACTATGCTGACACATGGAGCCTGGCGGTCTGGTCTCTGTGTACTTTTAGATACACCTGGCTGGTGGGAACCTGGAGCCTGGCGTCCTGGTCTCTGTGTACTGATTGATACAACTGGCTGCTGTGAACCTGGAGCCTGGCGGCCTGGTCTCCGTGTGCTGCTGGATGCACATGGCTGCTGGGAACCTGGAGCCTGGCGTCCTGGTCTCCGTGTACTGATTGACACAACTGACTGCTGTGAACCTGGAGCCTGGCGGCCTGGTCTCCGTGTGCTGATGGATACACCTGACTGCTGGGAACCTGTATCATAGGGGTTCTTAAATGGAGATATAGAGGGTTGAAGGTAGACACATTTGTTGGATGGTTACGATATTTTGTCAGACTGAGATGACGGGAACTCGAGCCCAGTGCCTTGCCTGTCTTTGCCTGGGTGTCTACGCTTAGTGAGACCGGGGCAGAGATACGAGCGTACACATGCGCACCCCGTGACGTCACACAAAGTCACAGGCCTACAAGGGATCTCCTATCTAAAGCACATGGATGATACTAATATGCTATGCTATATAACACAGGGATCAGCAACTATTCTGACAGCTCGGTCATGTTACGTATGTCGTCTCGACATACACTACTATCTATAGGCTGAAACAGGCAGGCGGATCTGAGCTGATTCTATACAATAACAAATTCATATACAACTTAGAACTAATGGATGGTATCATAATGGATGTTAACAAAATGAATTTTACGTAATGGATGTTAACGTAATCACTTTTAACGTAATGCCTTACAAACTATAAGAACAAATCATTATACAATATGGATGGAATTGATCGATCGATCTGTATTCATGCACTCAACGGATTCTGAGGAAGAATAAATATATATATATGTATATACAAGGTGAAATTAACAGCAAAGGCATCTGGTGCGCACTCAGACTATTACTGTCAAATTCTCAGAATACGGAGGGAACGTGAACACGAAAATAAAAAATATATCTGAAAAACTAATCAGTTAATGACGAAACACACAATTGATAATTTCATTCATCTCGGACATCTAATTATACAGGCTGTTTACACTTAAACCCAATTCTGCGAGGGTAAGGTTTACGTATGCAGAATGGTTATCATCTCTGGGAGGATCGAATTCCTCTGCAATGGCTAACACATGCCTTGACTGAGGACAGTCTGAACGAGTATCTACAAAAGATACAGCTACAATCACTGGTGACTGTGGAATTACTAACTCATCTGCTAGGAGTACTCAACTCGACTATTCGATACAGTAATTCTTGGCTCATTACAAAATCACTAATGGGTGCTGGTGGCTTCACAGTCAGAATAAGATCTTCCTGGAGCAGGAATCGAATCACACCAGACCACATGGGATATGTTCTTTGGGCAGTTTTGACATCCTCGACAGTAAATGGAGGATCTGCAGTAACTACACTAACGTGTCGCGATAAAGCATCTGCGACTACATTCGACTTGCCAGGTAAATGTTCAAAGTGGGATTGAACTCTTGGATAGTCAAGGTCCATCTGGCTAACCTTCCAGTAGGCTGTTTGCTCTGGAATAAAGGTATCAGTTCTTTCTTACAGGAGGAATGAACAAACTCGGTGGAGTGGATGACTCCCCCCAGTTGAAAAAATTAACGCTATAACACGCAATATGAGCAAGGGAGAACGAATCTACTATCTCAAACTGCAAGCACAGGAGAAAATAAATGAACACGGTCAACAATGCTGATATTCAATCTGAGTCGCACACAGTGACACGAGGCATCAGCGATAAAGAAACTACACTTAAAAACGTTAACATGTGAAAGTTACTCGAGAAATAACTTCTAACAATGCACTGATTACTGTCAACTAGGATGGGATCACAATCTGAAACACAAGGGACAACAACAACACTCAAGTGAGCACACTAGCCACAGAAACGTCTTTCTGCAACGGCTTGTGGCATCAGCAAGAGATGGCATAACTCGTTGCAAGTAAAGTTCTTCTCAAAGCGTCCCCTGGGAAGGAACGAGTACTTGAACAAGTCGCCATCGCAAGGATAGTAGTCTCAGCACTATCCTGCGTGCATGATATTGTGGCCAGAGTCCAGACAGGAGTGACAGTATTACTAGTGCCTGACCGCTCGGCTACGTTAATAAGTAATGAACGAATCTATAGGAACTTAATCTGAACTTCACATTTCGCAGCACTTTAACAAATCTCAGATACAAGCTGTGAGAACAAACACATTGCTCATTGGCTAGGTATTGTCTTTCAGTCAGTAAGGGAATATTGGTACTGTGGACTGATTCATATTGACTTTGACTGGCATGAACGTTCAAAAGTGACTGGGACATCTTCTCAGTGAAATTACTAAAGGGCATAAGTCAAAAAAAAATAGAGAGAATGACACAGTAAGCTTAAATGGAAGAAAATGCTTAACTATTCTGCATAAGTAACTAAAAGTTGACAGGTTACACAGTAAGCAAAGAACTCACACAAGAAAAATATGCAACTGATTGAAGAACACTTTGAAAATCAAGAGAACTTGTACTTTACTCAAATCTAATTTGCTCAACTTTTACTTTAAATTGAATGAATGGCACAGTGAGTTGTCTTTACTTTCAATGCAACAAGGAAATACACAATAAAATGATAAAATGGACTCAATAAAGCTTGTGCAAAAATAAAACAGAGGCACAATTCACTGAAATAAAATAAAATGACAGACAGAATAAAATATTATGCACAGAACAGAGCATATGAAACTGCACTGAAATAAACTGTAGCAATATTGCAAAATAACAATTGCTGATCAACAAGTACTTCATAAAATTTCTGCAAGAAAAACTTTAATGGCAACACAATATTTGCCAAAGAATTATTGCAAAATGAATCATTGTGCAATAATAAAAATTATTACACACACAAGAAAAGAAATATATCAAGGAATGAACACTTTAACTCTTAACTGCACTCAAGCAACACTTAACAAGCAAAAGAACAATTTACTCTAAAAGAAGAACTTAAAAATTGCACTAAGAGTGAATTTGTTCAATGAAACATGAAAAATAATAGGTGCTAAAACACATAACAAAAAAAGTTTGAACACTTCCAGTGATGCAGAACACAACACATCAACATAAACACAATACTAGAATTTTCTTGCAATGAAACCTGATGAGTGAAAAATTGTGTAAAAAAATGATTTCTTGCTTGCACAAAATAATGGCACTATTGTCTGTGGAAATAAGACCAATTAGACACTGGCTAAATGAAAAGAATATGAATGCAAGAATGTTCAACACACAGGGAACAAAACAAAAATACACAAAAGCTGGGAAGAAAAAAAAATTATAACAGACAACACTGAGTTGTGATGCAGAATATGAGGTGAAAAATTTACTGAAATACTTCACTGGAATACTGAGAACACTAGGTGATTCTGAAGTGTAACACAAGTTCTATACTGCTCATATGTTGCACACACAACAAAGGAAACACACTAAGTACTTACTTCAAGTGTATAAAAAGATACACAACACAACAGACATAAGATAATGCACGAAAATTAACACTGAATAAAGGAGATTAAAAGAAATTAATGCAATCAGTACATGATAAACACTGAGTCTGATCAAGAGTCACTGAATGTCACTAAGAGAAAAATCACTGGAAACACAAAAGAAATGTCTCAACACTCGCAAATGTTTCTATGAAAAAAAAATATTATTACTGTAACGACTTGGTGATGAATGAGGTTGATGGTAGTGGAGAGTAGAGGATTGTTTATGTCGTCTTGCTGCTGTCCTCTGCACAGGTGATCGTAGAATTGCACTTACATCGAAGAGAGACCCACACAGGAGGCTTTTAACGGTGGCGCGAAAACACACTCTAGCTCTTGACCCCCTATGTGGTCCTTAAAATATAGTGCTACAACCCTTAGTAGTTCACCAAAACACTGAAGAAGTTAGGTGAGTGGGTAATGGCTGAGTGAGGCGTCTGAGGCCACGTGGTGAGTGTAGTTGGGTTTGTGGGTTAACAGGGCTGAGACTGGCAATGGTGCGACACACGTGGTCGTGGGTGGCTGGGTCTATGGGTTGAACGGCGTAAGCCTCACTGAGAACAGCCACACTGCCGCGAAGATATTTCTAAGCCGACTGGCTTAAAACAAACCCACGAAATACTACAGCACCACAAGGATGAAAAAGAGCACTCAGGATGGCTTGGAGCTTGAATCACAAGCGATGAAGACTACTCACGTGGCTTGCTCGAGTACTGGGGTAAGACACCAGGGTTAGTTGTTACCTGGCTTACACAGAATAGCTTGATAACTTCACACGATGAGCACAGCAGGGGTGGAAAGCTGGCTTGGCAGGCAAAATAATTGGATGGGGTAGGCTAGGCTGGACTAGGACTCCATTGTTCTGACTCCCCCACCACAGACTGGAAGCTGGCTTATTTTGCAAACTCGGGTCAACCCCTCGGGAGTGATGCAAATAAGCAGATACACTAATACAAAGAGACTGACCAGTGAATAATGTAGAAGCTGGTAGGAGCTTGGGCGGGAGAACTGGCTTGAGGTAGCTGGCTGGCGTAAACCTCGGTAGGCCTACTCACAAGATGGCCGGCTCGGTCGAAATTTATCTCCAGAAATCGCTGTAATCGTCAGAATTACAGGCCCTCCGTTGCCACCATTTATCATAGGGGTTCTTAAATGGAGATATCGAGGGTTGAAGGTAGACACACATGTTGGATGGTTACGATATATTGTCAGACTGAGATGATGGGAACTGGAGCCCAGTGTCTTGCCTGTCTTCGCCTGGGTGTCTACGCCGAGTGAGACCGGGGCAGAGGTACGAGCGTACACATGCACACCCCGTGACATCACACAAAGTCACAGGCCTACAAGGGATCTCCTATCTAAAGCACATGGATGATACTAATATGCTATGCTATATAACACAGGGATCAGCAACTATGCTGACACATGGAGCCTGGCGGTCTGGTCTCTGTGTACTTTTAGATACACCTGGCTGGTGGGAACCTGGAGCCTGGCGTCCTGGTCTCTGTGTACTGATTGATACAACTGGCTGCTGTGAACCTGGAGCCTGGCGGCCTGGTCTCCATGTGCTGCTGGATGCACATGGCTGCTGGGAACCTGGAGCCTGGCGTCCTGGTCTCCGTGTACTGATTGACACAACTGGCTGCTGTGAACCTGGAGCCTCGCGGCCTGGTCTCTGTTTACTGAAGGGTAAACCTGGCTGCTGGGAACCTGGAGCCTGGCGTCCTGGTCTCCGTGTACTGATTGACACAACTGACTGCTGTGAACCTGGAGCCTCGCGGCCTGGTCTCCGTGTACTGAAGGGTAAACCTGGCTGCTGGGAACCTGGAGCCTGGCGTCCTGGTCTACGCGTCATGCCGGAAACACCTAACTGCTGGTAACCTGCAACCTGGCAGCCTGGTCTCCATGTCTTCTCGGATACACCTGACTGCTGGGAACTTGGACCCTGGCGGACAGATCTCCATGTTCTGCCTGATACTCCTGACTGCTGGCAACGTGGAAACTGGCGTCCTGGTTTCCATGTCATGCCGGATACAACTTGCTGCTGGGAACCTTTAGCGTGGCTGCCTGATCTTCATGTGCTGCTTGATGCACCTAACTGCTGGGAACCTCGAGCCTGGTGGCCTTTTCTCCGTGTCTTGACAAATGCTACTGGCTGCTGGGAACTTGGAGCCTGGCGGACTGGTCGACTTGTACTGATGGATACACCTGACTACTAAGGACCTGGAGCCTGGCGGCCTGGTCTCCATGTTCCGAAGGATACACCTGACTGCTGGGAACCTTGAGCATGGCGGACTGGTCTCCGTGTACTGATTGATACACCTTGATACTGTGAACCTGGAGCCTGGCGGACTGGTCTCCGTGTACTGATGGATACACCTGACTGCTGAGAACCTGGAGCCTGGCGGCCTGGTCTCCGTGTACTGATGGATACACCTGACTGCTGGGAACCTGGAGCCTGGCGGCCTGGTCTCCGTGTACTGATGGATATACCTGACTGCTGGGAACCTTGAGCCTGGCGGCCTGGTCTCCGTGTAATGATGGATACACCTGACTGCTGGGAACCTGGAGCCTGGCGGACTCGTCTCCGTGTACTCGTGGATACACCTGACTGCTGGGAACCTGGAGCCTGGCGGCCTGGTCTCTGTGTACTGATGGATACACCTGACTGCTGGGAACCTGGAGCCTGGCGGCCTGGTCTCCGTGTACTGATGGATACACCTGACTGCTGGGAACCTGTATCATAGGGGTTCTTAAATGGAGATATCGAGGGTTGAAGGTAGACACATTTGTTGGATGGTTACGATATTTTGTCAGACTGAGATGATGGGAACTGGAGCCCAGTGCCTTGCCTGTCTTTGCCTGGGTGTCTACGCTGAGTGAGACCGGGGCAGAGATACGAGCGTACACATGCGCACCCCGTGACGTCACACAAAGTCACAGGCCTACAAGGGATCTCCTATCTAAAGCACATGTATGATACTAATATGCTATGCTATATAACACAGGGATCAGCAACTATGCTGACAGCTCGGTTATGTTACGTATGTCGTCTCGACATACACTACTATCTATAGGCTGAAACAGGCAGGCGGATCTGGGCTGATTCTATACAATAACAAATTCATATACAACTTAGAACTAATGGATGGTATCATAATGGATGTTAACAAAATCAATTTTACGTAATGGATGTTAACGTAATCACTTTTAACGTAATGCCTTACAAACTATAAGAACAAATCATTATACAATATGGATGGAATTGATCGATCGATCTGTATTCATGCACTCAACGGATTCTGAGGAAGAATAAATATATATATATGTATATACAAGGTGAAATTAACAGCAAAGGCATCTGGTGCGCACTCAGACTATTACTGTCAAATTCTCAGAATACGGAGGGAACGTGAACACGAAAATAAAAAATATTTCTGAAAAACTAATCAGTTAATGACGAAACACACAATTGATAATTTCATTCATCTCGGACATCTAATTATACAGGCTGTTTACACTTAAACCCAATTCTGCGAGGGTAAGGTTTACGTATGCAGAATGGTTATCATCTCTGGGAGGATCGAATTCCTCTGCAATGGCTAACACATGCCTTGACTGAGGACAGTCTGAACGAGTATCTACAAAAGATACAGCTACAATCACTTGTGACTGTGGAATTACTAACTCGTCTGCTAGGAGTACTCAACTCGACTATTCGATACAGTAATTCTTGGCTCATTACAAAATCACTAATGGGTGCTGGTGGCTTCACAGTCAGAATAAGATCTTCCTGGAGCAGGAATCGAATCACACCAGACCACATGGGATATGTTCTTTGGGCAGTTTTGACATCCTCGACAGTAAATGGAGGATCTGCAGTAACTACACTAACGTGTCGCGATAAAGCATCTGCGACTACATTCGACTTGCCAGGTAAATGTTCAAAGTGGGATTGAACTCTTGGATAGTCAAGGTCCATCTGGCTAACCTTCCAGTAGGCTGTTTGCTCTGGAATAAAGGAATCAGTTCTTTCTTACAGGAGGAATGAACAAACTCGGTGGAGTGGATGACTCCCCCCGGTTGAAAAAAATAACGCTATAACACGCAATATGAGCAAGGGAGAATGAATCTACTATCTCAAACTGCAAGCACAGTAGAAAATAAATGAACACGGTCAACAATGCTGATATTCAATCTGAGTCGCACACAGTGACACGAGGTATCAGCGATAAAGAAACTACACTTACAAACGTTAACATGTGAAAGGTACTCGAGAAATAACTTCTAACAATGCACTGATTACTGTCAACTAGGATGGGATCACAATCTGAAACACAAGGGACAACAACAACACTCAAGTGAGGACACTAGCCACAGAAACGTCTTTCTGCAACGGCTTGTGGCATCAGCAAGAGATGGCATAACTCGTTGCAAGTAAAGTTCTTCTCAAAGCGTCCCCTGGGAAGGAACGAGTACTTGAAGAAGTCGCCATCGCAAGGATAGTAATCTCAGCACTATCCTGCGTGCATGATATTGTGGCTGGAGTCCAGACAGGAGTGACAGTATTACTAGTGCCTGACCGCTCGGCTACGTTAATAAGTAATGAACGAATCTATAGGAACTTAATCTGAACTTCACATTTCGCAGCCCTTTAACAAATCTCAGATACAAGCTGTGAGAACAAACACATTGCTCAAGGGC
The DNA here is from genome assembly GCF_038502225.1 of Cherax quadricarinatus. Lineage (NCBI taxonomy): Eukaryota > Metazoa > Arthropoda > Malacostraca > Decapoda > Parastacidae > Cherax > Cherax quadricarinatus. The sequence continues at coordinate 25,220,534 of NC_091352.1, read as the reverse complement.
TAGGTATTGTCTTTCAGTCAGTAAGGGAATATTGGTACTGTGGACTGATTCATATTGACTTTGACTGGCATGATACACTAAGTGAACGTTCAAAAGTGACTGGGACATCTTCTCAGTGAAATTACTGAAGGGCATAAGTCAAAAAAAAAAAAATAGAGAGAATGACACAGTAAGCTTAAATGGAAGAAAATGCTTAACTATTCTGCATAAGTAATTAAAAGTTGACAGGTTACACAGTAAGTAAAGAACTCACACAAGAAAAATATGCAACTGAATGAAGAACACTGAAAATCAAGAGAACTTGTACTTTACTGAAATCTAATTTGCTCAACTTTTACTTTAAATTGAATGAATGGCACAGTGAGTTGTCTTTATTTTCAATGCAACAAAGAAATACACAATAAAATGATAAAATGGACTCAATAAAACTTGTGCAAAAATAAAACAGAGGCACAATTCACTGAAATAAAATAAAATGACACAGACAGAATAAAATATTATGCACAGAACAGAGCATATGAAACTGCACTGAAATAAACTGTAGCAATGTTGCAAAATAATAATTGCTGATCAACAAGTACTTCATAAAATTTCTGCAAGAAAAACTTTAATGGCAACACAATATTTGCACAAGAATTATTGCAAAATGAATCAATGTGCAATAATAAAAATTATTACACACACAAGAAAAGAAATATATCAAGGAATGAACACTTTAACTCTTAACTGCATTCAAGCAACACTTAGCAAGCAAAAGAACAATTTACTCTAAAAGAAGAACTTAAAAATTGCACTAAGAGTGAATTTGTTCAATGAAACATGAAAAATAATAGGTGCTAAAACACATAACAAAAAAAGTTTGAACACTTCCAGTGATGCAGAACACAACACATCAACATAAACACAATACTAGAATTTTCTTGCAATGAAACTTGATGTGTGAAAAATTTTGTAAAAAAATGATTTCTTGCTTGCACAAAATAATGGCACTATTGTCTGTGGAAATAAGACCAATTAGACACTGGCTAAATGAAAAGAATATGAATGCAAGAATGTTCAACACACAGGGAACAAAACAAAAATACACAAAAGCTGGGTAGAAAAAAAAATATAACAGACAACACTGAGTTGTGATGCAGAATATGAGGTGAAAAATTTACTGAAATACTTCACTGGAATACTGAGAACACTAGGTGATTCTGAAGTGTACACACAAGTTCTATACTGCTCATATGTTGCACACACAACAAAGGAAACACTAAGTACTTACTCCAAGTGTATAAAAAGATACACAACACAACAGACATAAGATAATGCACGAAAATTAACACTGAATTAAGGAGATTAAAAGAAATTAATGCAATCAGTACATGATAAACACTGAGTCTGATCAAGAGTCACTGAATGTCACTAAGAGAAAAATCACTGGAAACACAAAAGAAATGTCTCAACACTCGTAAATGTCTCTATGAAAAAAAAATATTATCGCTGTAACGACTTGGTGAAGAATGAGGTTGATGGTAGTGGAGAGTAGAGGATTGTTTATGTCGTCTTGCTGCTGTCCTCTGCACACGTGATCGTAGAATTGCACTCATCGAAGAGAGACCCACACAGGAGGCTTTTAACGGTGGCGCGAAAACACACTCTAGCTCTTGACCCCCTATGTGATCCTTAAAATATAGTGCTACAACCCTTAGTAGTTCACCAAAACACTGAAGAAGTTAGGTGAGTGGGTAATGGCTGAGTGAGGCGTCTGAGGCCGCGTGGTGAGTGTAGTTGGGTTTGTGGGTTAACAGGGCTGAGACCGGCAATGGTGCGACACACGTGGTCGTGGGTGGCTGGGTCTATGGGTTGAACGGGGTAAGCCTCACTGAGAACAGCCACACTGCCGCGAAGATATGTCTAAGCCGACTGGCTTAAAACAAACCCACGAAATACTACAGCACCACAAGGATGAAAAAGAGCACTCAGGATGGCTTGGAGCTTGAATCACAAGCGATGAAGACTACTCACGTGGCTTGCTCGAGTACTGGGGTAAGACACCTGGGTTAGTTGCTAGCTGGCTTATATTAACCCTTCACACAGAATAGCTTGATAACTTCACACGATGAGCACAGCAGGGGTGGAAAGCTGGCTTGGCAGGCAAAATAATTGGATGGGGTAGGCTAGGCTGGACTAGGACTCCGTTGTTCTGACTCCCCCACCACAGACTGGAAGCTGGCTTATTTTGCAAACTCGGGTCAACCCCTCGGGAGTGATGCAAATAATCAGATACACTAATACAAAGAGACTGACCAGTGAATAATGTAGAAGCTGGTAGGAGCTTTGGCGGGAGAACTGGCTTGAGGTAGCTGGCTGGCGTTAACCTCGGTAAGCCTACTCACAAGATGGCCGGCTCGGTCGAAATTTATCTCCAGAAATCGCTGTAATCGTCAGAATTACAGGCCCTCCGTTGCCACCATTTATCGTAGGGGTTCTTAAATGGAGATATCGAGGGTTGAAGGTAGACACACTTGTTGGATGGTTACGATATATTGTCAGACTGAGATGATGGGAACTGGAGCCCAGTGCCTTGCCTGTCTTCACCTGGGTGTCTACGCCGAGTGAGACCGGGGCAGAGGTACGAGCGTACACATGCGCACCCCGTGACGTCACACAAAGTCACAGGCCTACAAGGGATTTCCTATCTGAAGCACATGGATGATACTAATATGTTATGCTATATAACACAGGGATCAGCAACTATGCTGACACCTGGAGCCTGGCAGTCTGGTCTCCGTGTACTTTTAGATACACCTGGCTGGTGGGAACCTGGAGCCTGGCGTCCTGGTCTCTGTGTACTAATTGATACAACTGGCTGCTGTGAACCTGGAGCCTGGCGGCCTTGTCTCCATGTGCTGCTGGATGCACATGGCTGCTGGGAACCTGGAGCCTGGCATCCTGGTGTCCATGTACTGATTGACACAACTGGCTGCTGTGAACCTGGAGCCTCGCGGCCTGGTCTCCGTGTACTGATTGACACAACTGGCTGCTGTGAACCTGGAGCCTGGCGTCCTGGTCTCCGTGTACTGATTGACACAACAGACTGCTGTGAACCTGGAGCCTCGCAGCCTGGTCTCCGTGTACTGAAGGGTAAACCTGGCTGCTGGGAACCTGGAGCCTGGTGTCCTGGTCTACGCATCATGCCGGAAACACCTAACTGCTGGTAACCTGCAGCCTGGCAGCCTGGTCTCCATGTCTTCTCGGATACACCTGACTGCTGGGAACTTGGACCCTGGCGGCCTGATCTCCATGTTCTGCCAGATACTACTGACTGCTGGCAACGTGGAAACTGGCGTCCTGGTTTCCATGTCTTGCCGGATACAACTTGCTGCTGGGAACCTTTAGCGTGGCTGCCTGATCTCCATGTGCTGCTGGATGCACCTAACTGCTGGGAACCTCGAGCCTGGTGGCCTTTTCTCCGTGTCTTGACAAATACAACTGGCTGCTGGGAACTTGGAGCCTGGCGGACTGGTCGACTTGTACTGATGGATACACCTGACTACTAAGGACCTGGAGCCTGGCGGCCTGGTCTCCATGTTCCGAAGGATACACCTGGCTGCTGGGAACCTGGAGCATGGCGGACTGGTCTCCGTGTACTGATTGATACATAAGAACATAAGAACATAAGAATGTAGGAACACTGCAGAAGGCCTACTGGCCCATACGAGGCAGGTCCTTATCAAAACGACATCTACCTAAAGCTACTCAAGAAATAACTCCCGTACCCCTTGACACCAATCAAACCCAGCCCCTCCCACTCATATATTTGTCCAGTCTCTTCTTAAAGCTACCCAAGGTCCTAACCTCTATCACCCCACTGGGAAGACTGTTCCACGCATCTACAACTCTGTTAGAAAACCAGTACTTACCTATGTCCTTTCTAAATCTAAATTTATCCAACTTAAATCCATTATTCCTGGTTCTTACCTGGTTCGACACCCTCAGTACTTTATTAATGTCTCCCTTGTTTATGCCCGTCATCCACTTATACACTTCAATGATATCTCCCCTCATTCTACGCCTCTCCAGAGAGTGGAGATTTAAGGCTTTAAGTCTATCTTCATACGGGAGGTTCCTTACACAGTAAATCATTTTAGTCATTCTTCTCTGTATGTTCTCTAATGAGTCTATGTCCATCCTGTAGTAAGGGGACCAAAACTGAGCAGCATAATCTAAATGAGGCCTCACTAGTGATGTATAGAGCTGTAAAATAACTTTTGGACTTCTGTTACTTATACTTCTTGAGATAAATCCAAGTAAACTGTTGGCCTTGTTGCGCACACTGAGGCACTGCTGTCTTGGCTTTAGATTTCTGCTTACCATGACTCCCAAGTCTTTTTCACATTCTGTATGACCAAGCTCTACTTCACCTAGATTATAGCTTCGAGGGTTATTTTCATTACCAAGGGCAAGTACCTTACACTTATCCACATTAAACTTCATCTGCCATTTCTCAGACCAAGACATTAATTTGTTCAAATCGTCCTGGAGTTCATTGATATCCTCCTCAGAGTGAATTATACGGCGTATCTTTGTATCATCAGCAAACTTACTCATGTCACTAGTAATCCCTTCATCAAGGTCATTAATGTAAATTATGAACAAGAGAGGGCCTAAAACTGATCCTTGTGGAACGCCACTAGTGACTAATCCCCATTCAGATTTCACTCCATTAATGGTAACTCTCTGCTTTCTATTGGTAAGCCATGCCTCAATCCATGCTAGAACTTTACCTCCTATACCATGAGCTGCCACTTTTCTTAAGAGTCTCTTGTGAGGTACTCTGTCGAAGGCTTTACTAAAATCCAAATAAACAATATCATATTCCTTATCACTGTCAACTGCCTCAAATGTTCTATTGAAGAACGTCAGTAAGTTTGTCAGGCAGGAACGACCTCTCGTGAATCTATGCTGAGATTCATTTATCAAGTTATGCTCTTCAAGGTGACTTCTGATAATGTCAGCTATAATTGATTCTAATAACTTGCCCACTATAGATGTCAGGCTTATTGGACGGTAATTTGAAGGAGTGGACTTATCCCCTGATTTGAATATAGGAACCACATTAGCCATCTTCCACAACTCTGGCACTACACTGGTAAGGATGGACGCATTGAATACACTCGTTAATGGCTGACTAAGCTCCATCTTGCATTCCTTAAGTACCCTTGAAAACAACTCATCGGGTCCCGGGGACTTATTTTGTTTCAGTTTGTCTATCTGTTTAATAACCATGTCCCTCGTGACAGTAATATTAGTTAACTTAAATTCATCAGGAACTAAATAATTGTTAATTACTGGAATCTCATTTACATCTTCCTGTGTAAAAACTGACAAAAAATAGTCATTAAATAAGGAACACATTTCCAGTTCATTATCCGTCAGCTGTCCATTCCCAGATTTCAGAGGTCCTACTTTTTCCTTCACCTTCGTCCTATACACTTGAAAGAACCCCTTTGGATTAGTCTTTGATTCATTAGCAACTCTAATTTCATAGTCACGTTTAGCCTTTCTAATCGCCTTTTTTACTTCTCTTTTAAGCTGAACATATTGGTCAGTAAGGTTAACCTCTCCTCTTCTGATGCGCCTATAAATTCCCCTTTTCTTCCCTAATAGATGCTTTAGCCTCCTGTTAACCCATTTGGGATCGTTATTATTAGACCTAATTTCTCTCTGGGGAATGTATATACTCTGGGCACTGTGTACATTATTAAGAAAACAATCATAAAAGCAGATCCCTTCATATTCATAAGTATGATTATCGTCAATAAAATCATTAGCTAGATAACCCCAATCAAGATTAGACAGATGTTCCCTAAGTCCATTATAATCGGCAGAACGAAAATCGGGGATTTTTACTGTATTATCATTATTCTTGCATTCCCAATTAATGCTAAAGGTGATGGATTTGTGATCACTTGCGCCAAGCTCTTCAGTGATCTCCAGATTATTCACGAGTGTTTCCTTATTTGACAAGACTAGGTCTAGCAAATTATTACCCCTGGTAGGTTCAGTTACACTCTGTTTCAGAAAACAGTCCTGAACTGTTTCCATGAAGTCACTGGACTCTAGATTACCTGTCAAAGAATTCCAGTCAATTTGGCTAAAGTTAAAGTCCCCTACTATGACTACGTTACTGTGTACAGAAGCCCTAACAATTTCGTCCCAAAGAAGTCTCCCTCTATCGTGATCCAAGCCTGGAGGTCGGTATATTACACCTAGAATTAGTTTTTCTTGACCCTCCACGAACTCTACCCAAACAGACTCTGTTACTTCTCCATCTATTTTTATACCTGTTTTTATGCAACAATTAATATTTTCTCGAACATACAATGCAACTCCTCCCCCCTTCCCATTACATCTATCCACATTGAATAACTTAAATCCCTGAATATTACACTCAACAGTCATATCCCGACTCTTTAAATCATACCACGTTTCAGTTAATGCAATGATATCAAAGTTCCCAGCACATGCTATCAAACGTAGTTCATTAATTTTATTTCTTGCACTTCGACTGTTAGCATAAAATACCATCATATGTTTTTTCTTCTGCACATTTTTCCTATTCATCTTTGTTTTTACACAATTTCTGAAATTATCATTACCCAGAGTTACTCCATGACAGTTACTATTAAGATTCTTAATATCAGAGCATAAGTCAATATATCCATACTCATTATTAATCATTTCTAAACCCATACCTCTAACTAATCCTAGTTTAAAGTCCTAACAACCCCCTCAACTGAGTTAGCAAGAAAACCCACACCTGCCCTGGATAAGTGAACCCCATCCCTGGCATACATGTCATTTCGGCCATAGAAGTTGTCCCAGTTGTCAGTGAATGGTACTGCATTATCCTTACAGTGTTTATCCAGCCAACAATTAATACCAATTGCTCTGGACAACCATTCACTACCAACACCTCTTCTTGGCAAAATGCCACATATAACAGGGCGCCCCCCCTTCTTCCTAATCATGTCTATAGCTGTCCTGAACTTTCTAACTAAATCCTCACTTCTACGCTTGCCTACATCATTGCCTCCAGCACTGAGGCAAATAATAGGATTGATCCCATTACCGTTCATGATGTTGTCAAGCCGGCTAACAATGTCCTCCATCCCAGCCCCAGGAAAGCATACCCTTTGTCTCCTACTCCTGTCCTTCAAGCAGAAAGCCCTATCCATGTATCTAACCTGGCTATCCCCAACAACAACAATATTCTTACCTTCCTTGTTGTCGTTCGTCGTGACGATCCCAGTAGTAGACTCACATTCGTCGGGTAGCACCGAGAATGCTAGGAGGTTTCCACGGGAGTTTCCACAGCAGTCTCTTTCTTCTTCATCGTTTCTGGCTTTCCATTCGTCTTCTTGATCGTCAACTTCGTCGTCCCCTGCTGTCCAGCCACTGACCACGATCCCTTCTTGACCTGAGGACTAGAAACAGGAGGACTACTACGAATCCTCTTGTTTTCCTCGGTCAATCGTCGTATCTCCATCTTCGCTGCCCTCAATTCTTCCTTAAGTTGCTGGTAAAGTTGCTCGATGGAGGGCATCTTGGTTCAGTCCACGGGAGCAAACAAGACACTTCTTCACAGAGTTAAGTACAGGTCAGCACTCAAAGTACAAGTCACCACTCAAGAGCACACAAACAGTTCTTCACAGAGCTAAGTACACGTCACCACTGAGCTAAGTACACGTCACCACTCCCAAGTCTTTTTCACATTCTGTATGACCAAGCTCTACTTCACATCTTGATACTGGGAACCTGGAGCCAGGCGGACTGGTCTCCGTGTACTGATGGATACACCTGACTGCTGGGAACCTGGAGCCTGGCGGCCTGGTCTCCGTGTACTGATGGATACACCTGACTGCTGGGAACCTGGAGCCTGGCGGCTTGGTCTCCGTGTACTGATGGATACACCTGACTGCTGGGAACCTGGAGCCTGGCGGCTTGGTCTCCGTGTACTGATGGATACACCTGACTGCTGGAAACCTGGAGCCTGGCTCGGGTGTTGTCCAGCTGTGAAGTATTATTATTTTTCAAGAATTTACCCTTTTATCACTCCCGCTCTTGGTTAAGAAATTATCTGGCTTGAACTCATAGTCTGTCTCTCTCTCCCTGTCTCTCTCTGTCTCTCTCTCTCTGTCTCTCTCTCTCTCTCTCTCTCTCTCTCTCTCTCTCTCTCTCTCTCTCTCTCTCTCTCTCTCTCTCTCTCTCTCTCTCTCTTCACATCTTTCCATATGTATCTATATATACTGAAGACAACGGTTTTCGTTGGGTATTTTTTCAACGATGGTGAGAAACTTAGGTCCAGTGATATAGTAAATTAACAACAAAACCTGTCATGGAAGTATATGGAAAAAGGCAGACACCGAAGACTGCCGGGTCAACTTCTAACAGGCTGACTGCTGAGACCCACAGTACACCTCGATCTTGATTATTCGCAAATTATCTTTATCTAGATGGTTCGGGGTGGAAAAGTAAAATTGAAATCTCTCTGTTGGAGCCCTCGTCTCCCTCCTGCTGGAGCCCTCGTCTCCCTTTTGGTGGAGCCCTCGTATCACTCGTGCTGGAGCCCTCGTCTCCCTCCTGCTGGAGCCCTCATCTACCTTCTGCATGAGCCCTCGTGTCCCTCCTGCTGGAGCCCTCGTCCTCCTCCTGCTGGAGATCTCGTCTCCCTACTGGTGGAGCCCTCGTCTCCCTACTGCTGGAGACCTCGTCTCCCTCCTGCTGGAGTCCTCGTCTCCCTCTTCTGGAGCCCTGGTTTCCCTCCTGCTGGAGCCCTCGTCTCACTACTGCTGAAACCATCGTCTCACTCCTGCTGGAGACATCGTCTCCCTCCTGCTGGAGACATCATCTCCCTCCTGCTGGAGCCCTCGTCTCCCTCCTGCTAGAGCCCTCGTCTCCCTCCTGCTGGAGTCCTCGTTTCCCTCCTGCTGTAGCCCTCGTCTACCTCCTGCTGGAACCATAGTCTCCCTCCTGCTGGAGCCTTCGTCTCCCTCCTGCTGTAGCCCTCGTCTCCCTCCTGCTGGAGCCCTCGTTTCCCTCCTGCTGGAACCATCGTCTCCCTCCTGCTGGAGACCTCGCCTCCCTCCTGCTGGAGCCCTCGTCTCCCTCCTGCTGGAGCCCTCGTCTCCCTCCTGCTGTAGCCCTCGTCTCCCTGCTTCTGGAGCTCTCGTCTCCCTCCTGCTGGAACCATCTTCTCCCTCCTGCTGGAGCCCTCGTCTCCCTCCTGCTGGAGCCCTCGTCTCCCTCCTGCTGGAGCCCTTGTCTCCCTCCTGCTGGAGCCCTCGTCTCCCTCCTGCTGGAGTCCTCGTCTCCCTCCTGCTGGAGCCCTTGTCTCCCTCCTGCTGGAGTCCTCATCTCCCTCCTGTTGGAGCCCTTGCCTCCCTCCTGCTGTAGCCCTTGTCTCCCTAATGCTGGAGCTCTTGTCTCCCTCCTGCTGGAGCCCTCGTCTACCTCCTGCTGGAGCCCTCGTCTACCTCCTGCTGGAGCCCTCGTCTCCCTCCTGCTGCAGCCCTCGTCTCCCTCCTGCTGGAGCCCTCGTCTCCTGCCTGCTGCAGCCCTTGTCTCCCTCCTGCTGCAGCCCTCGTCTCCCTCCTGCTGGAGCCCTCGTCTCCCTCCTGCTGGAGCCCTCGTCTCCCTCCTGCTGGAGCCCTCGTCTCCCTCCTGCTGGAGCCCTCGTCTCCCTCCTGCTGGAGCCCTCGTCTCCCTCCTGCTGCAGACCTCGTCTCCCTCCTGCTGGAGCCCTCGTCTACCTCCTACTAGAGCCCTCGTCTCCCTCATGCTGCAGCCCTCTTCTCTCTCCTGCTGGACCACTCGTCTCCTGCCTGCTGGAACCATCGTCTCCCTCCTGCTGGAGACCTCGTCTCCCTCCTGCTGGAGCCCTCGTATACCTCCTGCTGGAACCATCGTCTCCCACCTGCTGGAGACCTCGTCCCCCTCCTGCTGGAGCCCTCGTCTCCCTCCTGCTGGAGCCCTCGTCTCCCTCCTGCTCTAGCCCTGGTTTCCCTCCTGCTGTAGCCTTAGTCTCCCTTCTGCTGGAGCTCTCGTCTCCTTCCTGCTGGAGCCCTCGTCTCCCTCCTGCTGGAGCCCTTGTCTCCCTCCTGCTGGAGCCCTCGTCTCCCTCCTGCTGGAGTCCTCGTCTCCCTCCTGCTGGAGCCCTTGTCTCCCTCCTGCTGGAGCCCTCGTCTCCCTCCTGCTGGAGCCCTCGTCTCCCTCCTGCTGGAGTCCTCGTCTCCCTCCTGCTGGAGCTCTTCTCTCCCTCCTGCTCGAGCTCTTGTCTCCCTCCTGCTGGAGCTCTTGTCTCCCGCCTGCTGGAGCCCTCATCTACCTCCTGCTGGAGCCCTCTTCTACCTCCTGCTGGAGCCCTCGTCTACCTCCTGCTGCAGCCCTCGTCTCCCTCCTGCTGGAGCCCTCGTCTCCCGCCTGCTGGAGCCCTTCTCTCCATCCTGCTGTAGCCCTCGTCTCCCTCCTGCTGGAGCCCTCGTCTCCCTCCTGCTGGAGCCCTCGTCTCCCTCCTGCTGGAGTCCTCGTCTCCCTCCTTCTGGAGCCCTTGTCTCCCTCATGCTGGAGCCCTCGTCTCCCTCCTGCAGGAACCCTCGTCTCCCTCCTGCTGGAGTCCTCGTCTCCCTCCTGCTGGAGCTCTTCTCTCCCTCATGCTCGAGCTCTTGTCTCCCTCCTGCTGGAGCTCTTGTCTCCCGCCTGCTGGAGCCCTCATCTACCTCCTGCTGGAGCCCTCTTCTACCTCCTGCTGGAGCCCTCGTCTACCTCCTGCTGCAGCCCTCGTCTCCCTCCTGCTGGAGCCCTCGTCTCCCTCCTGCTGCAGCCCACGTCTCCCTCCTGCTGGAGCACTCGTCTCCTGCACGCTGGAGCCCTTGTCTCCCTCCTGCTTGAGCCCTCGTCTCCCGCCTGCTGCAGCCCTCGTCTCCCTCCTGCTGGAGCCCTTGTCTCCCTCCTGCTGGAGCCCTTGTCTCCCTCCTGCTGCAGCCCTCGTCTCCCTCCTGCTGGAGCCCTCGTCTCCCTCCTGCTGGAGCCCTCGTCTCCCTCCTGCTGGAGCCCTCGTCTCCCTCCTGCTGCAGCCCTTGTCTCCCTCCTGGTGGAGCCCTTGTCTCCCTCCTGCTGGAGGCCTTGTCTCCCTCGTGCTGGAGCCTTCGTCTTCCTCCTGCTGGAGCCCTCGTCTACCTCCTGCTGGAGCCCTAGTCTCCCTCCTGCTGCAGCCCTCGTCTGCCTCCTGCTGGAGCTCTCGTCTCCCGCCTGCTGGAGCCCTTGTCTCCCTCCTGCTGCAGCCCTCGTCTCCCTCATGCTGGAGCCCTCGTCTACCTCCTGCTAGAGCCCTCGTCTCCCTCTGGCTGCAGCCCTCGTCTTCCTCCTGCTGGAGCCCTCGTCTCCCGCTTGCTGGTGCCCTTGTCTCCCTCCTGTTGCAGCCCTCGTCTTCCTCCTGCTGGAGCCCTCTTCTACCTCCTGCTGGACCCCTCGTCTCCCTCCTGCTGCATCCCTCGTCTCCCTCCTGCTGGAGCCCTTCTCTACCTCCTGCTGGAACCCTCGTCTTCCACCTGCTGGAGCCCTCGTCTGCTTCCTGCTGGAGCCCTCGTCTCCCTCCTGCTGCAGTCCTCATTTTCCTCCTGCTGGAGCCCACGTCTACCTCCTGCAGGAGCCCTCGTCTCCCTCCTTCTGGAGCCCTCGTCCCCCTCCTGCTGCAGCCCTCGTCTCCATCCTGCTGGAGCTATCGTCTCCCTCCTGCTGCAGCCTTCGTCTCCCTCCTGCTGGAGCCCTTGTCTCCCTCCTGCTGCAGCCCTCGTCTCCCTCCTGCTGGAGCCCTCCTCTACCTTCTGCTGGAGCCGTCGTCTACCTCCTGCTGCAGCCCTCGTCTCTCTCCTGCTGGAGCCCTTGTCTGCCACCTATTGGAGCAATCGTCTACCTCCAGCTGGAGCCATCGTTCCCATCCTGCTGCAGCCCTCGTCTCCCTCCTGCTGGAGCCCTCGTCTCCCTCCTGCTGGAACCCTCGTCTCCCTCCTGCTGGAGCCCTCGTCTCCCTCCTGCTGGAACCATCGTCTCCCTCCTGCTGGAGCCCTCGTCTCCCTCCTGCTGGAGCCCTCGTCTATCTCCTGCTGGAGCCCTCGTTCCCCTCCTGCTGCAGCCATCGTCTCCCTCCTGCTGGAGCCCTCGTCTCCCTCCTGCTGAAACCATCGTCTCCCTCCTGCTGGAGCCCTCGTTCCCCTCCTGCTGCAGCCATCGTCTCCCTCCTGCTGCAGCCCTCGTCTCCCTCCTGCTGGAACCATCGTCTCCCTCCTGCTGGAGCCCTCGTCTCCGTCCTGCTGCAGCCATCGTCTCCTTCCTGCTGGAGCCCTCGTCTCCCTCCTGCTGGAACCATCGTCTCCCTCCTGCTGGAACCATCGTCTTCCTCCTGCTGGAGCCATCGTCTCCCTCCTGCTGGAACCATCGTCTCCCTCCTGCTGGAGCCCTCGTCTCCCTCCTGCTGGAACCATCGTCTCCCTCCTGCTGGAGCCCTCGTCTCCCTCCTGCTGGAGCCCTCGTCTCCCTCCTGCTGGAGCCCTCGTCTCCCTCCTGCTGGAACCATCGTCTTCCTCCTGCTGGAACCATCGTCTTCCTCCTGCTGGTACCATCGTCTTCCTCCTGCTGGAACCATCGTCTCCCTCCTGCTGGAGCCCTCGTCTCCGTCCTGCTGCAGCCATCGTCTCCCTCCTGCTGGAGCCCTCGTCTCCCTCCTGCTGGAACCATCGTCTCCCTCCTGCTGGAACCATCGTCTTCCTCCTGCTGGTACCATCGTCTTCCTCCTGCTGGAACCATCGTCTCCCTCCTGCTGGAGCCCTCGTCTCCGTCCTGCTGCAGCCATCGTCTCCCTCCTGCTGGAGCCCGCGTCTCCCTCCTGCTGGAACCATCGTCTCCCTCCTGCTGGAACCATCGTCTTCCTCCTGCTGGTACCATCGTCTTCCTCCTGCTGGAACCATCGTCTCCCTGCTGCTGGAGCCCTCGTCTCCCTCCTGCTGGAACCATCGTCTCCCTGCTGCTGGAGCCCGCGTCTCCCTCCTGCTGGAACCATCGTCTCCCTGCTGCTGGAGCCCGCGTCTCCCTCCTGCTCTTGCTGGCAGCAGTCAAAGAGTAAAAGTTAGAATGGTTACTATGTGAAATACGACATAGATTTTATGAGAGAGAGGAAGGTGGATAAGAACGATGAACAACACTACTACTTCACAGCACTGCTGCACACGATCACTGCTGCACACGAGCACTGCACAGCACTGCTGCACACGATCACTGCTGCACACGAGCACTGCACAGCACTGCTGCACACGATCACTGCTGCACACGAGCACTGCACAGCACTGCTGCACACGATCACTGCTGCACACGAGCACTGCACAGCACTGCTGCACACGATCACTGCTGCACACGATCACTGCTGCACACGATCACTGCTGCACACGATCACTGCACAGCACTGCTGCACACGATCACTGCTGCACACGATCACTACACAGCACTGCTGCACACGATCACTGCTGCACACGAGCACTACACAGCACTGCTGCACACGATCACTGCTGCACACGAGCACTGCACAGCACTGCTGCACACGATCACTGCTGCACACGATCACTGCTGCACACGATCACTGCTGCACACGAGCACTGCACAGCACTGCTGCACACGATCACTGCTGCACACGAGCACTGCACAGCACTGCTGCACACGATCACTGCTGCACACGATCACTGCTGCACACGATCACTGCTGCACACGATCACTGCTGCACACGATCACTGCTGCACACGATCACTGCTGCACACGATCACTGCTGCACACGATCACTGCTGCACACGATCACTGCTGCACACGAGCACTGCACAGCACTGCTGCACAGGATCACTGCTGCACACGAGCACTGCACAGCACTGCTGCACACGATCACTGCTGCACACGAGCACTGCACAGCACTGCTGCACACGATCACTGCTGCACACGATCACTGCTGCACACGATCACTGCTGCACACGAGCACTGCTGCACACGAGCACTGCACAGCACTGCTGCACAAGATCACTGCTGCACACGAGCACTGCACAGCACTGCTGCACACGATCACTGCTGCACACGAGCACTGCACAGCACTGCTGCACACGATCACTGCTGCACACGATCACTGCTGCACACGATCACTGCTGCACACGAGCACTGCTGCACACGAGCACTGCACAGCACTGCTGCACAAGATCACTGCTGCACACGAGCACTGCACAGCACTGCTGCACACGATCACTGCTGCACACGAGCACTGCACAGCACTGCTGCACACGATCACTGCTGCACACGAGCACTGCGCAGCAATGCTGCACAAGATCACTGCTGCACACGAGCACTGCACAGCACTGCTGCACACGATCACTGCTGCACACGAGCACTGCGCAGCAATGCTGCACACGATCACTGCTGCACACGAGCACTGCACAGCACTGCTGCACACGATCACTGCTGCACACGAGCACTGCACAGCACTGCTGCACACGATCGCTGCTGCACACGATCACTGCACAGCACTGCTGCACACGATCACTGCTGCACACGATCACTGCACAGCACTGCTGCACACGATCACTGCACAGCACTGCTGCACACGATCACTGCACAGCACTGCTGCACACGATCACTGCACAGCACTGCTGCACACGATCACTACACAGCACTGCTGCACACGATCACTGCACAGCACTGCTGCACACGATCACTGCTGTACACGAGCACTGCACAGCACTGCTGCGCACGAGCACTGCTCCACACGAGCACTGAAGAGCACTGCTGAACACGAGCACTGCTCCACACAAACACTGCTGAACACGAGCACTGCCCCACATGAGCACTGCTGCACACGAGCACTGCTGCACACGAGCACTGCTGCACACGAGCACTGCTGAACACGAGCACTGCTCCACACGAGCACTGCTCCACACGAGCACTGCTGAACACGAGCACTGCTCCACACGAGCACTGCTCCACACGAGCACTGCTCCACACGAGCACTGCTCCACACGAGCACTGCTGAACACGAGCACTGCTCCACACGAGCACTGCTGAACACGAGCACTGCTCCACACGAGCACTGCTCCACACGAGCACTGCTCCACACGAGCACTGCTGAACACGAGCACTGCTCCACACGAGCACTGCTCCACACGAGCACTGCTGCACACGAGCACTGCTGCACACGAGCACTGCTGCACACGAGCACTGCTGCACAGCACTGCTGCACAGCACTGCTGCACACGAGCACTGCTGCACAGCACTGCTGCACAGCACTGTTCCAACCAAAATACGCATTCTGGCGCCACCCACAGATTTGTTATACCACAGTAAAGTTCGCTTGCTTCAAGCGTGTTCAGTACACCACTTGTACTGTAGTTAGTTTTTACATTCAAATCTCTTGCTAAGCAATGCATTTCTGTACATATTTACCGTTACCTTGAAGTATACTTTTTGCAGCTGGCCTACTGGTCCTGGAGAAGCAGGTCCAATACCCTAACTTAGTCAGGTCAGGTCACTTTCACTTAAGGGAGGAGCACGGTATCTGACATAGTAGCACAAGCTAGTCACGTCCAACTAACAGCCACCCACTCCCACTCATGTATTTATTTAACCTATTTTTAAAACTACACAACATTTTAGCTTCAGTGATGGTACTGGGGAGTTTGTTCCACACATCCATAATTCTTTTATCAAACCAGTGCTTTCCTATATCCTTCTTGTATCTGATATTTCCTGCTTAAAACCATTGCTGCGAGATCTGTCTTGGCTAGGTATTTTCAGCACGCTATTTACATCCCCTTTATTTATTCCTGTTTTCAGTTTATACACCTCAATCATATCCCCCCTAATTCTATGCCTTTCTAGAGAGTGCAGATTCAGGGCCCTCAGTCTGTCTTTACAGGGAAGATTTCTGATACATGAGATCAACTTTGTCATCATCCTTTGTACATTTTCCAGTGCATTTATATCCATACTGTAATACGGTGACCAGACCTGAGCAGCATAATCTAAATGAGGCCTAACCAAGGATGTATTGAGTTGAAGAACAACCCGAGGACTTCTATTACTTATACTTCTTGATATGAAGCCAAGGATTCTGTTAGCTTTATTGCGAACACTAATGCACTGCTGTCTTGGCTTCAGATTACTGATAACCAGAACTCCTAAATCCTTTTTGCAATCAGTAATATTAAGATCGACGTTATTTAGTTTATAAGTGGCATGGTTATTTTTCTGTCTAACATTTAGAACTTTGCATTTGTCAATATTAAACTGCATCTGCCACTTCTCCGACCACTGCATCAGTCTACCAAAATCATCCTG
Source organism: Cherax quadricarinatus (assembly GCF_038502225.1). NCBI lineage: Eukaryota > Metazoa > Arthropoda > Malacostraca > Decapoda > Parastacidae > Cherax > Cherax quadricarinatus. Next base: position 25,204,124 of record NC_091352.1, on the reverse strand, counting down.
GAGTGCTCTAATGTCCTCATTAGAATGAATTGGCCAGCCTGTTTTGTTGTTATCAGCAAATTTGTTTATGTCGCTATTTATTCCCTCAGCTATGTCGTTTATGTAAATTGTGAATATCATAGGGCCCAATACTGACCCCTGTGGAACACCTCTTGTGACGTGCCCCCATTTTGATTTCTCTCCATTTATGCAAACTCTCTGCTGCCTATTTGTCAGCCATGCCTCTACCAAGGAAAAAAATTCTCCTCCTATTCCGTGTGCCTTAATAAGTTTCCTCAGTAGCCTCTGATGTGGAACTCTATCGAAAGCCTTACTGAAGTCCATATACACAATATCATATTCAATACCATGATCTACCTCCTCAAACACCTTAGTGAAAAAAGTTAGTTAATTCGCAAGACGGGAACGCCCCTTTGTAAAACCATGTTGAGATTCATTAATCAATCTGTGCCTATTAAGATGACTACGAATTGCCTCGGCAATTATTGATTCCATAAATTTACCAACTATGGAGGTAAGGCTTATTGGTTTATAGTTCGAAGTAAAGGACCTGTCACCTGTCTTGTAAATAGGTATTACATTTGCCATTTTCCACTTGTCTGGCACTATGCCAGTTTGTAGTAATATATTGAAAAGATTAGGCAAAGGTATGCTCAGTTCCTCTTTACATTCCTTTAAAACCTTTGCAAACAGTTCATCAGGGCCTGTATTTTCCTGGGTGAAACTGAGAGGAAGTAAGTATTGAAAAGTTCACACATTTCCTTATGACTGTCAGTGATCTGACCAGAGTTACTCTTAAGTGGGCCAATCTTGTCCCTAATCTTACTTCTGTATACCTGAAAGAACCCTTTTGGGTTAGTCTTTGAATCTCTTACGACTTTAACCTCATAATCCCTTTTTGATTTTCTTATTCTTTTTTTTTATCTCTCTTTAATTGAATATATTGATTTCTTAACTGCCCATCCCCTCTTTTGATACGCCTATATATGCCTCTCTTTTGACCAATGAGATGTTATAATCTATTGTTCATCCATTTGGGATCATTTTTGTTAGATCTAATTTCCCTACTCGGAACAAAATTTGTCTGGGCAGCTAGAACTATGCTCTGAAAAACGTCATATTGGCAACCAAGATCACCTACCTGACCCATAGTCAGGACATCCCAATTTAGCCCACCCAGGTAATTTTTCAGTCCCATGAACTAGGCCAAGCGAAAATCTGGGACAGAGATTTGATTGCAGTTATCTGGATAATTCCACGATATATTGAAACTAAGTGATTTGTGATCACTTTCTCCTCATCATTAACCTCAAGATTATTAATTAGTGAATCTTTGTTGGCAAGAACCAAGTCAAGCAGATTGTTTCCTCTAGTTGGTTCTGTCACAACCTGTTCTAAAAAGCAATCCTGAACTGTATCAAGAAAGTCACTAGACTCAAGATTTCCTGTCATATTGTTCCAATCAATTTGTCTAAAGTTAAAATCTCCCATTATCACAACATTTTCATATCTAGATGCCTTATGAATTTCGTCCCATAACAGCTTACTGCACTCCCTATCAAGGTTTGGAGGCCTATATATCTCACCCAAAATTAATTTGTCACGACTCTCGAGAAACTGTAGCCAAACAGATTGTGCGTCCGATATTTCTAATCTTACATATCGTCTAACACAACAATTTAAATTATCTCTGACATACATCGCCACTCCACCACTCTTCCTGTCAACCCTATCAGTGTGGAATAGTTTAAAACCCTGTATGTTGCATTCAGAAGGCATTTCTCTATCTTTCAGGTTGAACCAGGTTTCTGTTATAGCAATTATATCTATATTACCTGCACTTGCAAGTAATCCTAGAATTGAGGTGACATTAAAAGTTAGTAAACATGCTGATACTGACTTTGTCAGCAACTGTCAGTCAGCGTAGAAAACAGGAGAGATATTTTAACACAAGTATTACATAAAAATTACTGAACTATCCTGTGGTAAAGATCATTTTCCAGGAAAATATGGTAGAGACATTGTCTTAATCTTTGAAACTGAGATCCTCTGACATCATCACTCCCAGGACCTTCACATTAGCTTTTCGCTTTATTGTGTGGTTTGATTTTTTTATGTACCGATCCAGTTTTTATTTCTTCGAGTTTTCCATAGCAAAGTAATTGAAATTTGTCCTCAATGAACATCATACTGCATTCTGAGGCCCATTTTAAGACTTAGTTAATGTCTGCTTGGGGGTTTGCAGTGTCCTTAGAGAATAAAACTATCATGCATATTCTGGTATTGTCAGTAAAGAAGGACACAGTGCTGTGTCATAAAGGACAGAGTGCTGTGTCATAAAGGACACAGTGCTGTGTCATAAAGGACAGAGTGCTGTGTCATAAAGGACAGAGTGCTGTGTCATAAAGGACAGAGTGCTGTGTCATAAAGGACACAGTGCTATGTCATAAAGGACAGAGTGCTGTGTCATAAAGGACACAGTGCTATGTCATAAAGGACAGAGTGCTTTGTCATAAAGGACAGAGTGCTATGTCATAAAGGACACAGTGCTATGTCTTACAACTCAGTCTGTATCAGGTATGAGGATGAGGAAAAGGTTGAGGCGCGTACTGCAATTTGTGGAGCAGAGTTTTTCATGTATTTCAGGTATTTTGCGCGCTGTTAAACATGATCACACCTGTCGAAGGCTTTTGCAAAGTCTGTGTATACTGTATCTGTATTTTCTTTGTCCTCCAGAGCATCCAAGACCTTGTCATAGTGGTCCAGTAGTTGTGAGAGGCAGGAATGACCTGCTGTGAGCCCTTGCTGCCCTGGGTTGTGCAGTTTTTGGGTATCCAAGTAGTTTGCGATATTACTTCTTAGAACTTTTCAAAGATTTTTATAATGTGGGACGTTAATGCTACTGTTCTGTAATTTTTTGCTATTGCTATACTGCCACTTTTGTGGAGTGGGGCTATATCCGTGTTTTACCGGGACTGTGGGGCTATATCCGTGTTTTACCGGGACTGTGGGGCTATATCCGTGTTTTACCGGGACTGTGGGGCTATATCCGTGTTTTACCGGGACTGTTGGATGTGTCTATGTTCGGATTCATTGAATATTTAAAGCACGTGTAAAGGGTATCTTGCATTTCTTCATCACGGAGTTCCACGAGTCTGGGCCTGCGGCAGAGTGTAATATCTCTTTCATTTCCTTGTTGTCATCTCTGTATATCCCATTTTGTTTACTTAAACGAGGGCTAAATACTGAATGTGGTTTTTGCCCTAAATTTGGCATAAGAAAAGAATGTTTTTGGGTATTTTTCAATTACATTAATTGCTCTAAGTTCTTCCTGCGTTTCCTGGTTGCTGTATGATTTTTTATGCTTATGTTCGATATTTTCCATTTCTGTGGCTAATGCTTCCTTCCGTATTTAAGATAGACTAGCCCCATTGAGCAGCAGTGTGGAGAGGCTGTCGGAAGTGCCCACGCCTCTTCGGAAGCCATTGTTGGTCTGGTTCGAGTTTCCACCTAGTACCATTTTCTCAGCGGTCTTGGCGATGCAGTTGGTCAGGGAGATGGGCCTTACACTACCTAGTTCCTTGGGCCTGGGGATTGCTCTCATGTTGGCCTCCTTCCAAGCAGCCGGAAGCCTCCCTGCTCACCTGGGTAAACGTGTACATGAGTATATATAGAGTGGAGAATGCTGGGTAGGTTGGCACATTGGCTCTATAAATCTCGCCCTGTGCAGTCGCAGAAGCTCTGACTCATCTTTCCAGTCTCCCTACGATCCCCTTTGGGAAGGGGAATCTCTAGCCTTCAGTCATCGCCTTCAGTCCTTTACGATGCTTGCTCAGGGGAGTTATCAATGACTCTACCAAACTTGCCCTTGCTGCCGCTGTAAAGACCTGCTTGCAGGTAAAATTTAGAGGTATCCACTCTTTGAAAGACTCCTTCATTGTCGTCTGTACTGACGATAATGAAGCTTCGAAACTTAAGGACGACACGCAGTGAAGACACTCAGTGACCGACAATTCAATGTATCTTCTTCACTTTTCCTGGTGGCAAAGTGTTCTGTTTTTGTCAAACAGTTGGACAAGATCATCACTTCCCTATCAACTACTGTCCTGAGGACCTCTATCGAGGAACAAAACACTTGGGCCTTGATTAACAACATCACCAAAATTCCAAACGATTCTTCAATGATCAAACTCATCTTTTCCAACATCGATATGGCTACCAAAGCGCTTTCTGAAGGCCTAGCCATCTCCTACTACCATATTCAACTACGACACATTGAACCAGAACGTTTCGCTCATGCCTTACCCTGCTGGAACACAACATAAGAATAAAACCCAACAGACTTAAGTCTAGTTCTTGCCCTAACTATGTTAATTACATAATCTAAAAGAGCCCCAACCTCTCTCACTAATAAAGCCAAAATTTTAAAAAGGGACCTCAAACACACCTTTCATAGACCGACTGTTCTATTTAAAACAAGAAATTCTGTTCCAGCTGTGGAAAGGACGGTCATGATTTCAAAGCATGTCCAATGCCACTCCAACCTGCCTCAACTGCAAGGGTAATCATACCCTTGCAGCAAAATGCCCATTACTGAAGGAAGTGCTCTCTAAGAAGAACAAAGAAGAAGCTAAGAAGAGCAGCCCCAAATCGCCGACATATGCCACCATAACAAAACTGCAGTCTGATACCAAGAAAATTCAACCTACACAAGTCTTCTCAATCCATCACCTCCCTCTTTCCACTTCCGGAAGCTGCTCCCTCCAAGGTGCTGTATTGCATGATGTATGCGCACCTTGAGAATGCAGCCAACCCAGGCACCACCAATAATGAACTATTCCAACTTAACAACATGCGTCCCTAGGATTATTCTTAACGTAGTTAACTTCACTACTCGTGCTGACCTGTCTGCTGACCTGTCTTCAACCCAAGCAACTCTTTCTGCACCTTCCACAGCCACCGACACCACCGCTCTTGCTGCCTAAATCACCGCCTCCCACCATTCAGAACCCACCAATGATAGCACTCAAGTTATTCCCACCAGTGAGGAGCCACCACCTACTTCCACCATCAGTTCTACTACTGACCACTCAGCTCCTTTACTTCCACCACATTCACCTCAAGCCAAGAAAGCCAAAACGCAACCGTCTGAACCTTTACCAAAACATCACCAATACCTGAAGAAATGGAAGAAAAAACTAATATTAGAACAACTGAACCAATCACTTTCTACACGAATAATCCACTCGACCTGTCGTTATATCCAGCTGTAGTAATCTAAGGCATAAAATATGCAACTATTATGTATACTGTTGCTCCTGGCTGTGAATATCACACTGTAACTACCCTACTTGAAGACTTAACTGCCGACTCCACTCACATGATCAGAATTACCCTACTATCAAAATTTACATTCAAAAGACTCCAAAACGGCTCCACGACTGGAAAATGGAACTAATATGGACACAGCTGTGAAGAAATATCACCCACCTGCCACCTCTTTTCAAACCGAAGCGACCAATCAAAAGACCCAATGGAAATAAGTAACTGACTTTTTTGGGTTATCCCATGTTTTCTACACATATGCCGCCATGTATGATAATCTATGTAACTGTATTTGTGTATACTTGAATAAACTTACTTAAAAGTTTTGCCTCCCTCTCCAGCCCTGTCTTCCTGCCGGTCTCCAACCACCAATTACCTTCCAGTGCAAGATATACCCACCGTCAAGATTCAGCCTGTACAGCTTGCTTCTCCAGCCACTCTTGATTTTGCAGTCTTTCCCACGAGTGCCTAGCTGCTGAGTTAAGCCCTGGCACTTTTTCTACTACTGTGGACACTCCTCTCCAGCGCTATTCTTCGCCTGTCCCGTCTTCCCCGCTCACCCCAGTGTGGTCTTACCTAAACACCCTTGATCTTGGGTAGGTTGTATCTGAGACGGACCTGCAAGGGACGTGCAGGTCCGTCCTGCCCAGAGTTCTCCACCTGACTACACCCTATATATAGTCTTGTACTCTTTACCCAGGTAAATTTACTTGTGACTTAATAAAGATCACTGTGTGGGCGAAACACAGTCAATAAAAGATTTTTCCGCAGTGTTGGTATTTTTTGGTTCACCTCGATTGTCCTGTGATTGAGCGGGCGTGCAGGATCTCCTCTTGTCTCTGACACCCCAACACACTCTGACCTGACTCTCTGATCTGGCTCTCTGATCTGACTTTCTGTCCTGACTCTCTGACCTGACTCTAACCTGACTCTGTAACCTACTTTCTGACCTGACTCTCTGACCTGACTCTAACCTGACTCTCTAACCTACTCTCTGACCTGACTCTCTGACCTGACTCTCTGACCTGACTCTAACCTGACTCTGTAACCTACTTTCTGACCTGACTCTCTGACCTGACTGCCTCACCTGTAACGCAATCTTTGACTTTTTAATAAAAACCAGCCAATTGCACCAACTCTTATATAAATTTTAATCTGGCACTCTGCCCTCCCTCCGGTAATCCTCTCGCTGGCACACCTGTGCCACTCATTTCCTTTGGCACACCTGTGCCACTCACTTCCCTAGGCACACCTGTGCCACTCACTTCCCTTGATACACCTGTGCCACTCACTTCCCTTGGCACACCTGTGCCACTCACTTCCCTAGGCACACCTGTGCCACTCACTTCCCTTGATACACCTGTGCCACTCACTTCCCTAGGCACACCTGTGCCACTCACTTCCCTAGGCACACCTCTGCCACTCACTTCCCTAGGCACACCTGTGCCACTCACTTCCCTTGGTACACCTGTGCCACTCACTTCCCTAGGCACACCTGTGCCACTCACTTCCCTTGGTACACCTGTGCCACTCACTTCCCTAGGCACACCTGTGCCACTCACTTCCCTAGGCACACCTGTGCCACTCACTTCCCTTGGTACACCTGTGCCACTCACTTCCTTTGGCACACCTGTGCCACTCACTTCCCTTGGCACATTCCTACTTTCTCACATCCATCCTTGACCCCTTCTGGTTTAGCGCTTAAATTTATCATAATAATATGATAATAATTAGTGTTTGTCTTGTATTTTCTCCATTTTCTTTCTTCTGTTTCATTATCTTCTGTTTAATCTTTGCTATACCCAAAATTCGCTTTTTTTTATGCCATGTAATTTTCTATGTTTTTTCCTCCTGTCTTATTATTCTGTTTTATATCCTTTATTCATTACGTATATTTTATATTTATTCATTTACCCTTTTTTTCAGAATATCATATTTTGTGTTCCTTAGTTATGTATTATATACGTTTTTATCTATTTTTTATTGTCTATTTTTTTCCGCAATTATCCGTTTTATTAACCGCTTCATTTATTTTTTCCGTATATTATTTCCATATGTTATTTTCACCGTCAGTATACAAGTGCCAGTCAGACTGCGCACGTTGACTCACTCTTGTGGTGCCAGTTGTCTTTTGTCTTCTTTCTTGTTTATTTCTAGCAGCTTATAATTTTCTTTTTGTTTGACCCGCCTCTTTTGTAGTGTTATTTTCTATATTTTGTCTTATGTGAGTTTTTTCTTCCCGTTAAATCTTCCTGGATGAATGAACAAGGAGGCGGAACTGTTTGCTGCTCATTACATTTGATTTATCATGAACTAAAATACAATATCATGACTGGAACAATACACATTAAACCAGCTCATAGGAGAGATAAGCTTACGACGACGTTCCGGTCCGATTTGGACCATTTACAAAGTCACACTAACACGAAAGAACGACGAACGAATGAACAAGTTCAGGTAAGATCCCTGTGAAGGCTTACTCAGCCATGTAACACCTTCAGACAGTATTACTCAGGCTGGCTCCTCCTCAGAAAAATTAATGAATAGAAAAAGAAATAATAATTCACAAAGATAAACACTATTTATTAAATCAAACATAAAACAACAAAACATGAAAGGTATATCCTATTTGAAAGAAAAATGAAAAATGAAATGAATAAAATAACATTTGAACACAACGCTAATATCTACAAGGGTGTCTGGTGTTGGTGACACTCTTGTTGAAACCGTAACCGTTGCTGATGATAAGGGGGGGGAGGTCGCAGGAGTTGGTGACCATCCACTGGCTAGTTCTTCACAGAGAATCGCCGTGATTATTATCCCGATGACAGGAAAGCAGGTTCTTTACCGCTGCAATGCTGTGGAGTTACGTCCTGCACTTTCATACAGGTGCACAGGTAGTTCAATACAAAATGGAGAAGTCTCTGGACGTTAGTCCTTCTCCTGTTCTGCTCGTTGATTGCCAGGTGACCCTCTCTGACATCCAAGCTGGAAAGACAGACAGGTTACCCACTGCTTAAATAATCTCTCTCCATGGTAAGTCTGATACTTAAAAGATGAGGTGATTATCACAACAGTCAACATAGAGCAAGGCTGAAAAGACTAAGTTTATTATTGATCAAAAGTGAAGCTTTTAACCAATAAATCCACTAGAATACAAGGCAGGCATGTACTTACAGTAGTGTTGGGAGCTGTGAGTCGAGTGATTTACTGTTTGACCAGAGCCCCACACGTCACCTTTCGGGGGGGGGGAGGTGGAAGAGGGAGGGGAAGGGATAGCGGGAGCTAGACTGACCCTACGTTAACAATCAGCCGGCAATCAAACTATCACTTTACGGGTGGGGGAGAAAAGGCGGGAATATCGGGAGCTAGACTGACCCTACCTTAACGAGTAGCCGGCAATAAAACTATTTTTACTATATATTCCCTCGCTACTCCTATCTATTGAACTTTTCCCTCACACTCCCCCATACCAAGACTTATAGTCAAGGAGTATAAGAAGAATAGGCGAGGAAAAAGTTCTAACATGTGGAAGTCGCGTAAGGCAGCAAATCTTCTACTGACTGTCACGACTTAACCAGTCAGAGAAATAATTGGATGAACCATTGATATACACAATATGGAACTTAAAAGCCTGGAGTGCCAATGTCCACCTCAAGAGGCGACTGTTGGTTCTCTTAAAAGTTTCTAGGTATATCAAAGGTTTGTGGTCCGTTTCTAAAATGAATTATTTTCCCAGCAAATAAAATTTAAGTTTGGAGATACCCCACACAAGGGCTAAACATTCCTTTTCTATGGTGGAGTATCTCGTTTCTGCGAGAAGGAGTTTCCAGCTTAGGAAACATACAGGGAAGGGAGTACCATCATGGTATTGTAGTAACACCGCACCTAAGCCAGTATTGGAGGCATCAGTTCTCAAACAAAATGTTTTATGAATATCTGGAATCTTAAGTATAGGGTCTTTCGAGAAGATACTTTTAATCTCATTAAACTTTACCCGAGCTACGTCGGAAAGTTCAAGAGGTTCCTTCACAGACTTTTTAAGGAAGTCCGATAAGATGCCTGTAAGATCAGCAAGATTCGGGATAAACCGTGCATAAAAATTTACAGAACCAAGAAAGCTACGCATGAGCTTCTTGGTTTTGGGGAATTTAAATTCTAATAAAGCTTTGATCTTACTGGGAAGAGGCTGCAGAGAGTTATTAGAAAGTATCAGTCCAAGATATCTAATCTTGTTATACCCATGGAAGCATTTCTTCGGCTTGGCAGTGAAGCCATGTGAGCGTAACCTACGCAAAACTGATGTTAATGTTTGGATATGTTCTCCCCACGTAGATGTCATTACGTAAATGTTATCAAAATAAACTGAAACATTTGGCATATTACCCAAGACCTTTCTCATCAGTCTCACGTAGGTAGCACAGGCAGTTACCAAACCGAAGGGCATAGTTCTATATTGCATCAGTCCTTGGTGAGTAGGAAAAGCGGTGTACTGCTTAGAAGAAGGATCTAACATTAGTTGATGATATGCCTGCGCAATATCAATCTCTGAAAAGAAGGAAGAGTCATAAAATTTGTGTAGATCGCTATCTATTAAGGGCATAGGCTCAGCATCCCACCGAGTTATAGCATTAAGGCCTCTGAAGTCAATAGCAAGTCTATATGAATTATCCGCCTTCTTAACCATGACTACTGGTGAGCAATATGCAGATACTGAAAGTTCAATGATCTTTAGTTTTAATAATTTGTCTACCTCTCGGTCAAATGCATCCCTAAGGTGAACTGGAACTGAGTATAATTTCCGTTTGATAGGATTGTCCGTCATTAAGTCAATCTTATGGACTACCATGGAGGTAACACCTGGAATATCAGTAAAGACGTCTGAAAAGTTACTCACACATTGAAGTAGTTCATGTCTCTTATGGTCATCCAAAGATTCATTAATATTAATGTTGGTTGCGTCCAAGTGGTCAAGAGTCACCAAGTTATGTAGTTCTACATCATAGTCTAAGTTTGAGGTGTCAATTACGCACACTTTACATTCTTCAGTTGTCTTATCAAGTTTGTGTGGAAAAACTAAGTCAAAGTTGTTAATTAAGGCAATTAACCGAATTTCTTCGGTAATATTTCTTAAGGATGTTGATATGATAAAGCTTAGGTTTCCCCTTGACTTCTATGAGGTAGTCAACTTTCCCACAAATTTTTAATACTTTATATGGACCTTTCCATGCTACTAATAATTTATTTGACTTGATAGGCAAAAGTACAAGAACTTCATCACCTACTTTAAAACTTCTCCTCTGACTTTTGGAATCAAAATATGTTTTGTACTGGTCCATTGACAAGCTTAGGTTTTTCGAAACTATGTCAGAGGTCTCCTCAAGTTTGGATCTAAGGTCAAGGAGAAACTGGTAAGAAGACTGAACCTCAGCATTTACCTCCTCATTAGTCCATAAGTCATGAAGGATGGACAATGGACCTCTGGCCTGTCTACCATAGAGAAGTTCAAAAGGTGAAAACCCCAAAGAGTCACTGGGAACTTCCCTCATGGCAAACAAAGCACAGGGTAGGTAACGATGCCACTCCTTAGGTTTAAGGGAGCAAAGTTTCCTTAAAATGGACTTGAGAATCGAATGCTGGCGATCAATCCTCCCATTACAGCTGGGATGATAGGGTGTGGTGAAGAGAGGCTTCACTCCCAGAAGTTGGTATAGATGTTGCATTAAGTCAGATGTGAATTGTGTCCCACGGTCAGACAAAATTTCTCTAGGGATGCCCACTCTGGAGAAGATGAACAAAAGGGCTTCAGCCACCTCTGTAGTAGTAATGGTCTTTAAGGGAAAGGCTTCAGGGAAACTCGAAGCATAATCAACTAATGTTAATATATATCTATGTCCCCCAGATGAAAGTGGAGATAAAGGACCAACGATGTCAATAGCTACTCTTTCAAACGGTACCGTAAAGATAGGCATTTTGACCATAGGTACTCGCCTGGTACCTCGGGAGGATGACAGTTGGCAAACTTTACACGATCTATAATAGGTAGTGATATCTGAGGACATTTTTGGCCAAAAATAGGTTTCCCTAATTTTATTTAAGGTTTTACGATGCGAGAAATGTCCGGCCACTGGCAGGTCATGAGCCATTTTAAGAACAGTCTCTCTGCATTGACTTGGAACAACTAAGATGGAATAGTCAATCTCATCTGAATTTAATTTGAATACCGACTTGTACAAGATACCTTTTATATATTCAAATTTATATGAAAAGTTTTTCCTTTGGATCACTTGATTTTGTTTAGCGGCATTATGGCAATTCTGAAGAGAAGGGCAATTACGTTGGAAATTGACAAAGGAGTCCTTCGATATATCTAAAGGCTTAAAGTCAGGGAAAATCAAAGGATGGACAGTAGGAGAAACCTGGGCTTTGGTCTGAGCCCTAGTCAAGACATTTATGGTATCGGAGGTGATACCTTCACTTTCATCTAACAAGTGAACCGGTGATCCTACTACCTCGCTTTCGAGAGTAGCATCACTGGTTTTTAATCCCACATGAATCTCACGAGACATTGTCTCATCTGAACTTTCGAGGGGCTTTTCTGACTCTACAGGAAGAGGATCTGAAACACTTATATCCATCTTTGGTGATGAAAGGTCAACCTCAGAAGGAAGAATGGCACCTTTTACATTACCTATTAGTACGGAGCAAGAAGTGATGGGAGCTAGTACGGCTTCAGACCAACCTGTGAACCATTTAGACCTAATGTAACAACGGATGGTAGGAAAAGTGTCCGTACGACCCAAGTAGTCTGAAAGTATAGCAGAGGAATGAGTTTCTTTAAGGTTAGGGAACAGCTTATCAGAAATGACTATACATGTGCATCCAGTGTCTCGTAAAATGGTAGATACATTAAGTCCATTAACTGTTCCTGAACAGAAGGTTGCTTGATCATTACAGTCTTTAAAACATCTTCCAACTTTTTGGACCTTCTTAGGACAATCTGGACGTTTATGTCCCTTAACACCACACAAATGACAAACAGGAATAAAAGAAGTCATTTTACTTTCCACTAGAGGCTTTGATTTCTTAAGGTCTGATGAACCCTTGCCATTAGGGTTCGATCCCTTTAGGTCTTTATAGGAATTGTGAGCCTCAGCATACAGGTCAGCAGCCTCAGCAACTTCCTCAGCTTTAATCAGGTTACGTTCTCTGATGAATGTTCGTATCTGATGGGGAAGAGCTGTCAGGAACTGGTCAGCAACCGTGAAGTCTCTAAGAGATTCATAACTGTGATCAATTCCTGAACTCTCTATCCAAAAGTCGAACAAACGAAAGAGTGTTACCTGTAACTGTGTAAAGTTCTGGCCAGGCTGTAAGGTGGCATACCTGAAATCTTTCCTGTAAGAATTAGTGGTTTTTTAATATGCTTTAAGGATTGCCTTCTTTAGTAGGTTATAATTACATATGATATCCTTCGACAAAGTTGCATAGATATTTAAGGCTGTACCAGAAAATAACATTCCTAACCTGGTAGCCCAGGTGTCAGCAGGCCATTCACAGAGGGTAGCGGTATTTTCAAACCTGATAATGTATGAAGTTATGTCTTCCCCCTCTGTGAAGGGAGGTAAATTAGGTGTTGGAATATGTGCACTGACTGCACGTTGTTCCATTACTCCTTCCTCTAATTGTTGTTGTGTAAAAGTTAACTTTTTATTCTCCAATTCAAGGCGAGATTTTTCGAGCTCGCAATCCTTTTCTCTCTCTATTAACTCATGCTCTCTAGCTCTTTCCTCACGTTCTCTAGCTTTTTCCTCAACTTCTCTATCCTTTGCTCTTTCCTCAAGTTCTCTTAATTTAACCTGTTCTTCATGTACTCTAGCTCTTTCCTCACGATCAAGTCTATCACGCTCTTTTTGGTCTTCTCGCTCTCTTTCTAACTGCCTTTCTTGGATTTCTCTCTCAATTCTCTCTCTCTCCTTTTTCTCTTCTCTTTCGATTCTCTCTCTCTCCTTATTCTCTTCTCTTTCCCTTTCTAGCTGTCTTTCTTCTCTCTCAATTCTCTCTCTTTCAAGTCTTTCCTGGATCTTAGCACTAATGAAAGATTCTAAATTTTTCCCTGTTATTCCTAACTTACTTCCAGCATTCATCCAAAATTGGTATTCATCCATACTTGCAAGAATAACTTAAACTATCAGGGGAAATGAAACGGGTATTAAAGAAAACGGAGGGTTCAATTCCTGCTCCGCTCAAACTGTAAATAAACCAGAGGGCTCGATCCCTGGTTCAATTAAACAATATGTATTAATGAAAACGAAGGGTTCTATGCCGGCTCCGAGCAAACAGTAAGTAGAATGGGGTCACTTGACCATCCAATCTTCTCACCAACAAATCAAGAGTGTCCTATGACAGTTCCCTTGATATAACAAAGGGCTCAATGAAACAAGTTGTCACTGGAAAATCTCGGGTCCCTAGAGTCTAATCCTCCAAAGTGTTTCAAGCTCCAAAAGGTGGCAGAATTAAATATTATATCCTGCATGACTTGACTTACAATAAATTGAGACTATAACAATCACCAAATCTTTCAAATACCTGTACTGTAGTCCCACCATAGAGAATGATTACTCATGGCTGGTGGTAACCGTCTGTGGTATGCGGCTTTGAAGTTCCAATGGTAGATTCGAGATGGAGTTGAATCTTGATTCAGTAGAGAAAATCCTGGCAAGGTCGCCACTTGTGAAGGCTTACTCAGCCATGTAACAACTTCAGACAGTATTACTCAGGCTGGCTCCTCCTCAGGAAAATTAATGAATAGAAAAAGAAATAATAATTCACAAAGATAAACACTATTTATTAAATCAAACATAAAACAACAAAACATGAAAGGTATATCCTATTTGAAAGAAAAATGAAAAATGAAATGAATAAAATAACATTTGAACACAACGCTAATATCTACAAGGGTGTCTGGTGTTGGTGACACTCTTGTTGAAACCGTAGCCATTGCTGATGATAAGGGGGGGGAGGTCGCAGGAGTTGGTGACCATCCACTGGCTAGTTCTTCACAGAGAATTGCCGTGATTATTATCCCGATGACAGGAAAGCAGGTTCTTTACCGCTGCAATGCTGTGGAGTTACGTCCTGCACTTTCATACAGGTGCACAGGTAGTTCAATACAAAATGGAGAAGTCTCTGGACGTTAGTCCTTCTCCTGTTCTGCTCGTTGATTGCCAGGTGACCCTCTCTGACATCCAAGGTGGAAAGACAGACAGGTTACCCACTGCTTAAATAGTCACTCTCCATGGTAAGTCTGATACTTAAAAGATGAGGTGATTATCACAACAGTCAACATAGAGCAAGGCTGAAAAGACTAAGTTTATTATTGATCAAAAGTGAAGCTTTTAACCAATAAATCCACTAGAATACAAGGCAGGCATGTACTTACAGTAGTGTTGGGAGCTGTGAGTCGAGTGATTTACTGTTTGACCAGAGCCCCACACGTCACCTTTCGGGGGGGGGAGGTGGAAGAGGGAGGGGAAGGGATAGCGGGAGCTAGACTGACCCTACATTAACAAGCAGCCGGCAATCAAACTATCACTTTAGGGGTGGGGGAGAAAAGGCGGGAAAAACGGGAGCGTGACTTACCCTACCTTAACTAGTAGCCGGCAGACAAACTATCAATTTAGGGGTTGGGGGAGAAAAGGCGGGAATATAGGGAGCTAGACTGACCCTACCTTAACGAGTAGCCGGCAATGAAACTATTGTTACTATATATTCCCTCTCTTCTCCTATCTATTGAACTTTTCCCTCACAATCCCAAATGGGATGAGCGGGGAAGACAGGACAGATGAAGAGTAGCTCTGGAGAGAGGTGTTCTTAGTCGTAGAAATAGAGCCAGGGCTTAACCCAGCAGTTAAGGCGATCGTGGGACAGACATTGAGAACTATTACAACCCAGGAGTCCCAAATGGCCTGTTATCCTGGGTGTAAAGGGAGCAAAATAAACACAGCAGAAAAACTTTTGACTTATATTATCCTTCACCAATTTAGAACAGAAGTATGTACACTATATACACTATGTACAGCAATAGGTATTAGTACACTCCAGGGTAAGCAAGGCAGAATAGAAGCCACTAGAGAGCAGACCGTGCTTCAACCAGCTCTAGAATGGGAATAACAAGGACAGACAGGAGAGTGGTACCCACATAACCTCTGCGATTGCCCAAACCATCTTCTCATTGGCTGGAACCTGGGTATGGGGCCCCATCGTCAACCCTCAGTCCCCTGGTTCGCTGGTTGGGGGAGATAGCCTGTAAATGGGGGTGTGTACATGCGCCGAATAAAGGTTATGTACTCTTTGCATGCCACAAGAACAGAAATTCAGGCTCTTCTGTTGGGACTCCGGTGGGGTGAGTGGGAAGGACGGAACAGGCGAAGATTAGCGTTAGAGAGGAGTGTAGAATTGAGCCATGTCTTAACCCCAAAGCTAAGGCGAACGTGGGTCAGAGACTGCTACCTGTCAGAGAAGGTACCTGTCAGCGAATCCAAGGTTATTTGTAAATAGGGTTAGGAGCAGGATCATGCAAGGAGTAGAAAAGGTTGTGTTGGTTTGTGGGTCTGCGAATGTCTTCGTCAAGGAGAGAGGTCCAGTAGTAATGTCGTGTCTCAAGTTTGTCTATCTGTCTGTCACTGAGCGTCTTCCAGTACAGATTCAGTGCAGGGATGTCTAATTGGGCATGGAGAGACTCGCTTGTGGCGAAGTCCTCCCATCTGATATCAAGCACCCAGTGCAGCGCCTTGTTCTGGACACGCTGCAGTTTAAGTAAGTTTGTTTTAGCTGCAAGAGAGAGGGCTAGAGGAGAGTAAGCTATCAGAGGACGTATTAGGAATTTCTAGAGGTGTAGTTTGGTGCGTTGAGAGGCATGTTGCAGCTTGTGGAGGCCCGCAAGGGCCTGCACACAAAAGAGTGAGGGAGCCAGTATATATAGGCCAGATGGAGAGGGACAGGACCAAAAGAAGAAGGAACAGTAGTGAAAGTAATAGTAGAAGTAGCAGTGGTAGTAAAAAGTAGGGAGAGTAATACTTCTACTACTGCTTCCACTACCACTACTTCTTTTCCTTCCTCTCTTGGTCCTGTCCCTGTCCCCCTCGCCTATATATACTGACTCCCTCACTCTTTTAAGTTAGTGACTTTGTAAATGGTTCAAGTCGGACCGGAACGGTGTCGTAAGCTTCTCTCGCCTATGTGCGAATTATTTGTGTATTTTAGTAGAATTTGACTCGTGAAAGGGAAACAATATATTCCCTGAAGGGAGTCAGATGCATTGATAGCGCTAAGGAAGAGATTTAAAGGGAGTCAGGCAGTTGGAAGGGGTACCACGAGCACTTTGTTGTGAATCAGATCATTGAAAGGGGCAACAGATGCTATTTGAGAGAAGTCACATCTTCGGAAAAGATATTTGAAGATTCATATCTTCTAATATCTCTTCTACTATGCTATTTAGATTAGTTACTGTTTTAGTTTTCATGTCCTTGGAATACTTCTGGGAAGATTAGTGACTCTCAAGATTTGTAGTCACCGCTGCACCATCAATCAACTGTAGATGGAGTACAAGCAAGTTACCTGATCGTGGATTCGGTGTTCGGTCTCAATTAAATTATAGTTTGGTGTATACTATTAATTAGCTTTTTAATACAAAGAACTAACATTTTTAACACTGATTTCGGAAGTAATTTGAAAAGCAATTATAATGCCTTTTCGCCTTGTTACATTATTAACTGATTTAAAAATAACTTGCAGGCCTGGTGTGTCTTTTGTTGTGCAACCTCTTGTTCTTGTGGCTGAGTAAATTGCCCAGTCGTCTATACCATTTACTTAGCACTTAACAATATTAAGTGCTAATCAATTAGCATTTAATATTATTGTATAAACTACCATTCATGCACATACTACGATAGGCTAAAGAATTTTTGGTTTATGCCGAGCGATTACATTAAGGTCAAGAATGTTCCTCGTGACGTTACTGTCAGACAAGAATACCTGCATCCTACATCAGGAATACATGTGTATGTTTTTTTTTATTTAAGACATAGAACAAATACAAGAATGTATAAGAGTATAATAAAATTAAAAATTATACTGAATATTAACAATAACCTCTATTACACAATCGCAGTACAGAAAATAAACACTATAGATAATGGCCATATTACAACCAGATAAACAACCCACAACATATCCTGCAAACCCTCCTTTTATAATAATTATTATTGCCAGTGTTGCCACAGCTGACACTTCTCCCCCACACTTAAATATTTATATTCACCGTTCTAAGAAACATACCATTAATTATCCTAATTTAGGATCATACCCTGACCTCATCAAAAACTTAATGAGTGTTTAACATTAGTTGGTGGCGCAGGAACATCAATAACACAAAAATATAAAAATACAGACTAAAACAGATATAAACATTACATGCCTATACACTCATACACCTTTATAAGTATAAGAATATACACCTATAACTTATAATATATTAATTGTAAAGTAAAAGGACACAAGTGCAACTAATGTGACATTTATTGTGGCAACGTTTCGCTCTCCAGGAGCTTTATCAAGCCATTACAAACAATACATGGACACAGAGGGTATATAAAGGCTCAGAGTGAGGTGAATACTAGTGAGGTACCATTTCGATGTTCACTAGTGGTAGTAGTAGTAGTAGTAGTGACAAAAGTAATACAATATGGTAGAGCAATTAATTCGTACATGAGTAAAAGGATATAAAAGCTATTACTTGGGTAACATAAAAATAGGTTGGACAAATATAAACTGGAATGAGGCAGGTTGTTTCAGTGTTCACTCTCTGTGCTTTGTGTAGTATAACAGGAGAGACTATGTGATGGCAGGGTTTACTGTTTTCAGGAGGATTCTTGCTAAGACTTCGGAGATGGTGAAGCTGCCGTTGTTTTGTTTAATTGTATTCGAAACAGCGATCAGTGCTGATTCAAGGCACTTGCGTGTGCGGAAATTAGTTTCTTTTATCACTAATTGGGCGTCTCTGAATTTCATAAGATGATTGGTGGAATTTCGGTGTTGTACACAGGCGTTGTTTAAGTTGTCGTTCCTACATGCGTATATGTGTTCATTGAGGCGGGTGTCGAGGTTTCTTGCTGTTTCACCTACGTAGATCTTGTCACAGCCTCCACAGGGTATAGTGTAAACTCCTGCATTGACTGGTTCGTGGTGCTTGGGTTTTGTCCTGGTTAGATCCTTTATTGAAGTGGTAGAAGCGATGGCGACTCTGGTGTTAGCTTGTGAAAGTACTTTTGAGACGTTTAGTGCAACCTGGCTGTTGGGAAGAATTATAACTTTGTTGGGAGCGGTGTTGATGCGTGGAGAATTGATGATCTGAAGAGCTCTTTTCTTGCAGTCTTTGATGAAAAAAGAAGGAAATTGTAACTCAGTGAATGTTTGGTGAATGTAAGTACATTCCTCGTCAAGAAACTCAGGACTACAAATTCGGTATGCTCTTAGGAAAAACCCGATGATGATGCCTCTTTTGGTCTTGGTATCTTGACTGGAATAGAAGTGTGTGAGATCATTTTTATTGGTGGGTTTCCGATAAACTTGAAATCTTAGGTTGTTGTCTACTTTGTGAATGAGGACGTCGAGGAAAGGTAGCTTGTCATTGGACTCTTCTTCTAGTGTAAACTGAATCGCTGGTTCAACTGCGTTGAGCCTTGCCTGAAGATCCCGTACATCAAAACGTTTTGGAGTTATTACGAGGACATCGTCCACGTAACGTAACCAAGTGACGCTTGAAGGGATGATGTTGGCGAAGTGTTCGGACTCTAGGTGTTCCATGTATAAGTTGGCTAGGACGGCACTTATTGGGGACCCCATTCCCATGCCGTAGGTTTGTTTGTAGAGCTTGTTATTGAAGGAAAAACAGTTGAAGTTAACACAGAGTTCAATCAAGTCAACAAAATCTCCGGGAGGTAAAGGAAGATTAAGGTCCTGGTTGACTTTACGTCGTAGAACCTCGATGGCTTTTTTGGTAGGTACTTTTGTGAAGAGGGAAGTCACATCCAAACTGCTTAGTTTCTTGTTACGGATGGAGAGGTTACGGATGCGGTTGAGAAGGTCGCCTGAGTGTTTAAGATGAGCGGGGCTGATGGTCCCCAGAAGGCAGGAAAGATGTTTGGCAAGAACTCCGGCTAGTTTGTGTGGAGCACTGCCTATTCCTGACGTGATTGGTCTGAGAGGAATATTGTGTTTATGGGTCTTGGGTAAACCATACATGTGTGCTGGTTTAGGGTTGCTTGGTAACAAGTACAGAAGTTTCTTCCCTTCTCTAGTGCGTTTGAGTATTTGTCTGGTTTTGTATAGAAAGTCTTTGGTGAGCGTCTCCCACTGTTGAGTGCTGATGGGTTCGTATGTAGATTGATCATTCAAAAGGTCCATCATTTTAGTGTTGTAGTCACTGGTGTTGAGTATGACGACTCCACCTCCTTTGTCGGCGGTGGTGACGATAATGTTGGGGTCGTTGGCGAGGTCCTTAAGGGCAGTGATGTATCTTCTAGGAAGATTAGAAGAAGAAGGTTCACATAAAGCTGCAGTGAGAAGGCCCTGTATATAACCCTTCTGGAAGTTGCTGTCACTGTGTCTATGGTTCCTGGTAACAAGATTGAGTTGATAGTTAGGTTTGCGTATGTTGGTGGTAAATTTGAGTCCCAGACTCAGTGCTTGTTTCTCGTAGTCGGTTAAGGTGCGTGACGATAAGTTGTTTATCAGGGATTCGCGTCCCATTTCCTTCCATCGACTGTTAGTGCAGAGGTACTGAAGTTTGCGATTGAGTTTGATCTTCTGTTGGAGGTTAGCTGTGGTGACTGTGCTGAGAATATGCTCAGCAGTGTGTTGGTCAATCTGAAGATTGGCCCTCATATTCCTTGCAGTTTCAAAGGTTTCCTTAGCGATGTTAGAAAGTTCTTCGGCACATTCAGTTAAGTAAGCTTGGGTAGCTGGAGAGAAGGGGTGCTTGGAGTTGGAGAGTTGTGCAGGAGTAGACTTAGGGATCACCTTCTCTGCCAGGCAATCTTGTAGGAAGTTGTGTCTGTTGCGATAGCTGTGAGCACGTATAGCTGTGTCCATGTATTGTTTGTAATGGCTTGATAAAGCTCCTGGAGAGCGAAACGTTGCCACAATAAATGTCACATTAGTTGCACTTGTGTCCTTTTACTTTACATATTGTCGGTAATTCTACCAACTTTATTACAATCTGTCGGACACCGCAACATAATGGACATTTCATGCAGACGTTATTTGGACACCCTTCTTCGTGCTCACAGCTATCGCAACAGACACAACTTCCTACAAGATTGCCTGGCAGAGAAGGTGATCCCTAAGTCTACTCCTGCACAACTCTCCAACTCCAAGCACCCCTTCTCTCCAGCTACCCAAGCTTACTTAACTGAATGTGCCGAAGAACTTTCTAACATCGCTAAGGAAACCTTTGAAACTGCAAGGAATATGAGGGCCAATCTTCAGATTGACCAACACACTGCTGAGCATATTCTCAGCACAGTCACCACAGCTAACCTCCAACAGAAGATCAAACTCAATCGCAAACTTCAGTACCTCTGCACTAACAGTCGATGGAAGGAAATGGGACGCGAATCCCTGATAAACAACTTATCGTCACGCACCTTAACCGACTACGAGAAACAAGCACTGAGTCTGGGACTCAAATTTACCACCAACATACGCAAACCTAACTATCAACTCAATCTTGTTACCAGGAACCATAGACACAGTGACAGCAACTTCCAGAAGGGTTATATACAGGGCCTTCTCACTGCAGCTTTATGTGAACCTTCTTCTTCTAATCTTCCTAGAAGATACATCACTGCCCTTAAGGACCTCGCCAACGACCCCAACATTATCGTCACCACCGCCGACAAAGGAGGTGGAGTCGTCATACTCAACACCAGTGACTACAACACTAAAATGATGGACCTTTTGAATGATCAATCTACATACGAACCCATCAGCACTCAACAGTGGGAGACGCTCACCAAAGACTTTCTATACAAAACCAGACAAATACTCAAACGCACTAGAGAAGGGAAGAAACTTCTGTACTTGTTACCAAGCAACCCTAAACCAGCACACATGTATGGTTTACCCAAGACCCATAAACACAATATTCCTCTCAGACCAATCACGTCAGGAATAGGCAGTGCTCCACACAAACTAGCCGGAGTTCTTGCCAAACATCTTTCCTGCCTTCTGGGGACCATCAGCCCCGCTCATCTTAAACACTCAGGCGACCTTCTCAACCGCATCCGTAACCTCTCCATCCGTAACAAGAAACTAAGCAGTTTGGATGTGACTTCCCTCTTCACAAAAGTACCTACCAAAAAAGCCATCGAGGTTCTACGACGTAAAGTCAACCAGGACCTTAATCTTCCTTTACCTCCCGGAGATTTTGTTGACTTGATTGAACTCTGTGTTAACTTCAACTGTTTTTCCTTCAATAACAAGCTCTACAAACAAACCTACGGCATGGGAATGGGGTCCCCAATAAGTGCCGTCCTAGCCAACTTATACATGGAACACCTAGAGTCCGAACACTTCGCCAACATCATCCCTTCAAGCGTCACTTGGTTACGTTACGTGGACGATGTCCTCGTAATAACTCCAAAACGTTTTGATGTACGGGATCTTCAGGCAAGGCTCAACGCAGTTGAACCAGCGATTCAGTTTACACTAGAAGAAGAGTCCAATGACAAGCTACCTTTCCTCGACGTCCTCATTCACAAAGTAGACAACAACCTAAGATTTCAAGTTTATCGGAAACCCACCAATAAAAATGATCTCACACACTTCTATTCCAGTCAAGATACCAAGACCAAAAGAGGCATCATCATCGGGTTTTTCCTAAGAGCATACCGAATTTGTAGTCCTGAGTTTCTTGACGAGGAATGTACTTACATTCACCAAACATTCACTGAGTTACAATTTCCTTCTTTTTTCATCAAAGACTGCAAGAAAAGAGCTCTTCAGATCATCAATTCTCCACGCATCAACACCGCTCCCAACAAAGTTATAATTCTTCCCAACAGCCAGGTTGCACTAAACGTCTCAAAAGTACTTTCACAAGCTAACACCAGAGTCGCCATCGCTTCTACCACTTCAATAAAGGATCTAACCAGGACAAAACCCAAGCACCACGAACCAGTCAATGCAGGAGTTTACACTATACCCTGTGGAGGCTGTGACAAGATCTACGTAGGTGAAACAGCAAGAAACCTCGACACCCGCCTCAATGAACACATATACGCATGTAGGAACGACAACTTAAACAACGCCTGTGTACAACACCGAAATTCCACCAATCATCTTATGAAATTCAGAGACGCCCAATTAGTGATAAAAGAAACTAATTTCCGCACACGCAAGTGCCTTGAATCAGCACTGATCGCTGTTTCGAATACAATTAAACAAAACAACGGCAGCTTCACCATCTCCGAAGTCTTAGCAAGAATCCTCCTGAAAACAGTAAACCCTGCCATCACATAGTCTCTCCTGTTATACTACACAAAGCACAGAGAGTGAACACTGAAACAACCTGCCTCATTCCAGTTTATATTTGTCCAACCTATTTTTATGTTACCCAAGTAATAGCTTTTATATCCTTTTACTCATGTACGAATTAATTGCTCTACCATATTGTATTACTTTTGTCACTACCACTACTACTACTACTACTACACTAGTGAACATCGAAATGGTACCTCACTAGTATTCACCTCACTCTGAGCCTTTATATACCCTCTGTGTCCATGTATTGTTTGTAATGGCTTGATAAAGCTCCTGGAGAGCGAAACGTTGCCACAATAAATGTCACATTAGTTGCACTTGTGTCCTTTTACTTTACACAATAAAGATATCCAGATGTTGCACATGTGTCTTAACTTTCACACCACATGCTACATTATCGGTAAAATACTAGGATATGTAAATATTTTAAAAGAATCCAAGACTGACATGAATAAGATTATCCAAAAATTTCATCTTGATTTTGGTAAGATAACAACACCATACCAAACTCCTTACAACATCTAACACACCACATACAAACATACCAAAACTCAACACACATTCCACGGGACTATACTTTCTCTGTGCCTTCTAGCACGTGCCTAACTAGTATTACATACAAATAAATATACAATGAATATTAATTTAGGGTACTAATCATTATTCACACATAATTACATAATAGGTAATTACTTCAGAAAAAAAGATGCAGGAGCACGTTACAAAAATTGCAAAAAAACTCAATGTTTCAAGGAACATAGTGAGAGGAAATCCCTCTCAAGTTAAAATTCACTTGCAAGAACAGTACAAGCGGGACATAATTCGCTACCAAAGAAAAAATTTCATGTTACATATTTTGTGTGTTATAAGAACATAAGAACATAAGAAAGAAGGAACACTGCAATAGGCCTACTGACCCATGCGGAGCAGGTCCATGTTGACCCCCCCGGATTAGACCAATGACCCACCCCCCGGATTATCCCAATGACTCACTCAGTCTGGTCATCCCCACTCAAGGATGGAGCACTGTACCAGACCCAGCAGCACAAGCTAGTCAGGTCCAACTCACACCCACTTATGTATTTATCTAACCTATTTTTAAAACTACACAACGTTTTAGCCTCAATAACTGTACTCGGGAGTTTGTTCCACTCATCCACAACTCTATGACCAAACCAGTACTTTCCTATATCCTTCCTGAATCTGAATTTTTCCAACAAAAAACCATTGCTGTGAGTCCTGTCTTGGCTGGAAATTTTCAGCACACTATTTATATCCCCTTTATTTATTCCTGTTTTCCATTTATACACCTCGATCATATCCCCCCCTAATTCTATGCCTTTCGAGAGAGTGCAGATTCAGAGCCTTCAGTCTATCCTCATAGGGAAGATTTCTGATACATGGGATCATCTTTGTCATCCTCCTTTTTACGTTTTCCAGAGCATTTATATCCATTCTGTAATACGGTGACCAGAACTGAGCAGCATAGTCTAAATGAGGCCTAACCAAGGATATATAGAGTTCAAGAACAACCTGAGGACTTCAATTATTTATACTTCTAGATATGAAGCCAAGAATTCTGTTAGCTTTATTGCGAACACTAATGCACCTCTGTCTTGGTTTTAGGTTACTGCTAACCAGAACTCCTAAATCCTTTTCGCAATCGGAAGTATTAAGATCTACATTATTAAGTTTATATGTGGCATGGTTATTTAACTGTCCAACATTTAGAACTTTGCATTTGTCAATATTAAACTGCATCTGCCACTTCTCCGACCATTGTGTCAGTCTATTTAAATCATCCTGGAGTGCTCTAATGTCCTCATTAGAATGAATTGGACGGCCTATTTTGGTGTCATCAGCAAATTTGCTTATGTCGCTATTTATTCCCTCATCTATGTCGTTTATGTAAATTGTGAACAACAACGGGCCCAACACTGACTCCTTAGGAACACCGCTTGTGATGTGCCCCCATTCTGATTTCTCCAAATTTATGCGAACTCTCTGCTGTTTATTTGTCAGCCATGCCTCTACCCAGGAAAAAAATTTTCCTCCTATTCCGTGTGTCCTAAGTTTCCTCAATAGCCTCTGGTGTGGAACTCTATCGAAAGCCTTACTGAAGTCCATATACACAATATCATATTCATTACCATGATCTACCTCCTCAAACACCTTAGTAAAAAAAGTAAATTCGTAAGACTGGAACCCCCCTTTGTAAAACCGTGTTGAGAATCATAAATCAATCTGTGCCTGTCAAGATGGCTACGAATTGCTTCGGCAATTATTGATGCCATAAATTTTCTCACTATGGAGGTAAGGCTTATTGGTCTATAGTTCGAAGCCAAGGACCTGTCACCTGCCTTGTAAATAGGTATTACATTTGCCATTTTCCACTTATCAGGCACTATGCCAGTTTGTAGTGATATGTTAAAAAGATTAGCCAAAGGTATGCTAAGTTACTCTTTACATTCCTTTAACACCCTTGCAAACAGTTCATCAGGACCTGGGGATTTGTTAGGTTTTAGTTTCTCTATTTGTCTGAGGACCATGTCACTAGTTACCGCAATCGTACGTAGTTTATTATCATCC
The DNA here is from genome assembly GCF_038502225.1 of Cherax quadricarinatus. Classification (NCBI taxonomy): domain Eukaryota; kingdom Metazoa; phylum Arthropoda; class Malacostraca; order Decapoda; family Parastacidae; genus Cherax; species Cherax quadricarinatus. The sequence goes on along the minus strand of NC_091352.1, from coordinate 25,178,606 downwards.
TGTTCTACGTAATCTATTATTTAAGGAATATTGCTAGTATTTTCCTGGGTGAAAACTGAGAGGAAGTAGGTATTTAGAATTTCACACATATCCTTATCACTGTTAGTGATCTGACCAGTGTTACTCTTAAGTGGGCCAATCTTGTCCCTAATCTTACTTCTGTATACCTGAAAGAACCCTTTTTGGGTTAGTCTTTGAATCCCTTGCAACCTTAGCCTCATAATCTCTTTTTGCTTTTCTTATTCCTTTATTTCTCTCTTTAATTGAATATATTGATTTCTTAACTGCCCATCCCCTCTTTTGATACGCCTATATATGCCTCTCTTTTGACCAATGAGATGTTTTAATCTATTGTTCATCCATTTGGGATCATTTTTGTTAGATCTAATTTCCCTACTCAGAATAAAAGTTGTCTGGGCAGCTAGACCTATGCTCTGAAAAACGTCATATTGGCAACCAAGATCACCTACCTGACCCATAGTTAGGACATCCCAATTTAGCCCACCCAAGTAATTTTTCAGTCCCGTGAAGTCGGCCAAGCGAAAATCTGGGACAGAGATTTGATTGCAGTTATCTGGGTAATTCCATGATATATTGAAACTAAGTGATTTGTGATCACTTTCCCCAAGCTCATCATTAACCTCAAGATTATTAATTAGTGAATCTTTGTTGGCAAGAACCAAGTCAAGCAGATTGTTTCCTCTAGATGGTTCTGTCACAACCTGTTCTAAAAAGCAATCCTGAACCGTATCAAGAAAGTCACTAGACTCAAGATTTCCTGTCATATTGTTCCAATCAATTTGTCTAAAGTTAAAATGTCCCATTATCACAACATTTTCATATCTAGATGCCTTATGAATTTTGTCCCATAACAGCTTACTGCACTCCCTATCAAGGTTTGGGGGCCTATAAATCGCACCCAAAATTAATTTGTCACGACCCTCGTGAAACTGAAGCCAAACCGATTCTGTGCTCGATGTTTCTAATCTTATATCATGTCTAAGACAACAATTTAAATTTTCTCTGACATACATCGCCACACCACCACCCTTCCTGTTGACCCTATCAGTGTGGAATAGTTTATAATCCTGTTTGTTGCATTCAGAAGGCATTTCTCTATCTTTCAGGTTGAACCAGGTTTCTGTTATACCAATAATATCTATAGTACCTACACTTGCAAGTAATCTTAGCTCATCTATCTTATTTCTTAGACTCCTACTATTTGTATTGTAAACCTCTACTATCTCTCTTTGTTTGTTGATCAATTGATTTGCCATTACTAGCAACTTTATTTTGAATATTGTCTTTTAAACATATCACTGAGGTATCCCGGTAATAACTGCTGATTTTAACCCTAATGTTGCAGCCTGATTGTTTCCCATAAACACCCATACCTCTATAATCTATCAGTTTAAATTCCTAGACAAGTCATCAATTACCCTCTCAATTGAATTGGCTAATGCAACCACTCTGTCCCCAGATAGATGAACCCCATCCCTTGCATACATATCACATTTGCCTAAGAATAGGTCCCAGTTATCAATGAATGGGATTGCAAGTTCCTTGCAGTACCTGTCCAGCCAGCAATTTATACCAATTGCCCTAGACATCCATTCATTGCCCACTCCCTTTCTAGGAAAGATGCTACATATGACTGGGATCCCTCCCTTAGACCTAACTACTTCTATGGCTGACCTGTACTTATCCAGCAGCTCCTCTCTCCTGCCCTTCCCAATGTCATTAACCCCAGCACTAAGACAGATAATGGGCTTGTTCCCATTATCTGCCATAATATTATCCAACCTGCTGACTATGTCGCCAACACCAGCTCCAGAAAGACACACTCTATGTCTGACCTTTCTGTCTCTGTTACAAAATGCACAGTCCATATATCTTACCTGAGAATCGCCTACTATTAAAATATTCTTACCCTGATTAGCAAAAGAATCAGTGGTACCTTCAACCTCACTAACCACTGAAGTACACTCGTCTTGGAGAACAGAGAATCGATTTCCTACCTTCACATCTCTATTAGCTCTCCTCATCTTCCTTCTTCCTGAACTGTGAACCACTTGCCACTTAAAGCGGCTGCCACTCTCACTGCTGGTGACCATTCCTTCCTTACCAGCTAAATCCTTCTCACACTCACTCCCAAACTCATCTATGCGAAGCTTCAGCTTCCTATTTTCCTCCTGAAGAAGTAGAATCTCCTTCTTCAACACATGAACCTGAGATTCTAAAGCACTACAACAAGCCATGGTATGGGTAACAGCCCATGCTAACTCCCAAGAGCTTAGCGGTATGACCGCACTTGACCACTGACCTCAGCGTACTGACCACTGACCTCAGTCATGTTATATATTTAAACTTTCATTTTTACCTTCCCCAACAAGGGAAGTAAACAAAATAGATTTTTTTTCACCATCACATCCAGTTTCATAAGTATACCTCCAGTCGCACCCATCCACCCATCACTTCACACACGAGGAGGTCAGCCCGTTGAATACCCCTGACTCCCCCCCCCTTTTACCAACATACTCACCCCAGCACTTAAAAACAAATTGTAAGGCCCTTAAATTCCCTATTGTTAGTCCTCTATAATCTTCAGAAAAAAACTCACCCCACCTTTTCCCATATATGCCTCTTGTGACACAAAGTTCGATAAAATGTCACCGCCAAAATCCTTTTCAGCACTTCTCCACCCTCCTTCCCCCTCATACCCCACAAAACATATATTAGTCCACGATTATATATGCTAAACCCCTTGCCACACCCTCATCCACCCAACTCATATCAAGAATGGACATTAAAATGGTATAAAATACCGACAGGTTGTTAGGTAAGACACATATGCAATCAACTTCGACAACTTCCACTAGTGAGAGGGGCTGGATTTGAGAGGGACCTCTCAACATCTGAGTTCTTACCTCTCCTACGTCTCACCTCTTGGCGCTATAAAAGCTCCATCCTGTCACTTCCTCTCCATATTGTTTCATACTATGGAACAATGCTCTTCTCCAGACTGAGGGACTGACCACCTCAAAACTTTAAGGGTGATGGACTGATTACATCGTCTTCAAGTATCTTCTGCTTCTATCAACTTTTCTGTACTTGACTGAAGAAGCCTACTGTGTAGGCGAAACGTTTCACAATAAAGATACCTAACTGTTGCATATGTGTCTTACCTAACAACCTGTCGGTATTTTATACCATTTTAATGTCCAATCTGTCAGACACTGCAACACAAGGGTATCTTGGTACAGACCTGCAATCAACTTCGACAACTTCCACTAGTGAGAGGGGCTGGATTTGAGAGGGACCTCTCAACATCTGAGTTCTTACCTCTCCTACGTCTCACCTCTTGGCGCTATAAAAGCTCCATCCTGTCACTTCCTCTCCATATTGTTTCATACTATGGAACAATGCTCTTCTCCAGACTGAGGGACTGACCACCTCAAAACTTTAAGGGTGATGGACTGATTACATCGTCTTCAAGTATCTTCTGCTTCTATCAACTTTTCTGTACTTGACTGAAGAAGCCTACTGTATAGGCGAAACGTTTCACAATAAAGATACCTAACTGTTGCATATGTGTCTTACCTAACATCATATCAAGACTCAATGCTCGCAATACCAACACACCATGACCCCCCACCTTTACCACTACCTTACTCATCCATACCCTGATGCACTCCAAACCTTCATAAAAATAGACAACATGATACGCAGTCTCTTCCCCACTGCATCTGCTACACCCCCCCACCCTCGATGATCCTCCTATCTCGGAGCATCGCTCCAGTTGGCAATATACCATGTAGGAAACGATACATAACCTCACGGGCCCTAGGTCGTATCCTTAATTTACCAAATTTTTGTCATATTACATCCCATGCATACATGGGGTAGATCCCTTCAGCCGGCACCACTACATGTCTCTCTGGAAATAAATGGTATAAAATACCGACACAATGGAAATATAAACACAAATGCAGTATAATGTGATCCTTTATTGACAACGTTTCACCCACACAGTGGGCTTTTTCAAGTCACACACGGATCTACCTGGGGTTGGAAGGTACGAGAGTATTTATAGTCATGTTCAGAATGTTGAGGTCAGGTGGAGAATGCTGCATCTGATGATCTACTGGGTGGAGTTATAGAGTCTTGGGTAGCTTGGCAGGGGTATTGGACAAGTTGTGAGTAGACCTTCTGCAGTGTTCTATGTTCTTATGTGGGATAGCGATGAAGAAGTTTCTTGGCGAGTGGTTCAGCTATGTTATAGAAGCCATTGTTCTGGTTGAAATTGTTGGTTGTAGAGATGAGCGATGATTCCAGGATTCTTCTGTTGATAAATTAGACACATGTGCAACTCTTGGGTATCTTTATTGAGGAAACGTTTCGCCACACAGTGGCTTCATCAGTCCATACAAAGGAGAATCTTGAAGAACAGGAGGAGAATGAGGTAATCAGTCCCTCAACCTTGAGTCGATGTGGTCAGTCCATCAATCTTGAATAGAATACGGCATACGTGCTGAGAAGCAGCTTATAAACCGTTGGCAGGAGAGGTGCAGCAGTCATAGGTCGTGTAACATTTGTTCAATGTTGAAGTAGGTCGTGCCCAAGAATTAGGCAAGCGAAGACTTCCCAAGTATTAAGATCCCAAGAAGTTGCAGTGTCTGACAGGTTTGCAGATGAATGGTTCAGAGAACCGACATGTTGATAAATTAGACACATGTGCAACTCTTGGGTATCTTTATTGAGGAAACGTTTCGCCACACAGTGGCTTCATCAGTCCATACAAAGGAGAATCTTGAAGAACAGGAGGACTGATGAAGCCACTGTGTGGCGAAACGTTTCCTCAATAAAGATACCCAAGAGTTGCACATGTGTCTAATTTATCAACATGTCGGTTCTCTGAACCATTCATCTGCAAACCTGTCAGACACTGCAACTTCTTGGGATCTTAATACTTGGGAAGTCTTCGCTTGCCTAATTCTTGGGCACGACCTACTTCAACATTGAACAAATGTTACACTACCTATGACTGCTGCACCTCTCCTGCCAACGGTTTATAAGCTCCTTCTCAGCACGTATGCCGTATTCTATTCAAGATTGATGGACTGACCACATCGACTCAAGGTTGAGGGACTGATTACCTCATTCTCCTCCTGTTCTTCAAGATTCTCCTTTGTATGGACTGATGAAGCCACTGTGTGGCGAAACGTTTCCTCAATAAAGATACCCAAGAGTTGCACATGTGTCTAATTTATCAACATGTCGGTTCTCTGAACCATTCATCTGCAAAGGATTCTTCTGTATTGAGTGTTGTCTTCTGTGGCTATAAGTCTTGAGTTTCTGTAGTTAATTAAATGGTTGTGTGAATTGCGATGTTGTACACAGGCATTCCTTGTATCGTCAATCCTGCTTGCATATTGGTGTTCTGAAATACGTGTTTGGAGGTCTCTTGATGTTTCGCCCACATATAATTTGTTGCAGTCATTACAAGGGATTATGTATACCCCTGCAGAGGATGGAGACTTGTCCTGTCTACTACTGGTGATGTCCTTGATGGTCGTGGTTGTGGAGGTAGATACTTGGAATAATGTTTTGGCAAAGATGTTGAAAACATGTTTGGCAATGGAGTTGGTTGGGAGGACTATGTATCTCTTCTCGGCAGTGTCTTCTCTGGGTGTGTTGAAGATGTTTAATGCCCGCCGTCTGCAGTCTCTGATGAAGTGACGAGGATAGTGGAGTTTAGAAAATACTTGTTCAATTATAGTGCATTCTTCCTCAAGGAACTCATTGCTGCAGATTCTGAGTGCACGTAGGAAGAAGCCTATAATTACACCACGTTTGGTTTTGGTGTTGTGGTGAGAGTAGAAGTGGAGAAGATCGTTTTGGTTGGTGGGTTTTCGATAGACTTTAAAACGAAGTTCGTGGTCAGCTTTGCAGAGCAGAACATCATCTCTACAACCAACAATTTCAACCAGAACAATGGCTTCTATAACATAGCTGAACCACTCGCCAAGAAACTTCTTCATCGCTATCCCACATAAGAACATAGAACACTGCAGAAGGTCTACTCACAACTTGTCCAATACCCCTGCTAAGCTACCCAAGACTCTATAACCCCACCCGGTAGATCATCAGATGCAGCATTCTCCACCTGACCTCAACATTCTGAACATGACTATAAATACTCTCGTACCTTCCAACCCCAGGTAGATCCGTGTGTGACTTGAAAAAGCCCACAGTGTGGGTGAAACGTTTTGTCAATAAAGGATCACATTATACTGCATTTGTGTTTATATTTCCACATGTCTCTCTAACAATTTACACAAAGTTCCCACCTTTACTTTTCCCGGTTCCCTGGCTAACACTAAGGCACATAACACTTTCACATTCCTTCATTTCCGCTCCCCCATGCCATTTCCGTAGGTGATCATGTACCTTATCTAGCTCCCCCCCCTCCATCCACCTGCACGCATCACTTCCCTCTTAATAAACACACAATTCGTGCGCTTTCTCAAGTCCAACAAACCCAACCCTCCCTTACATACCGGCAATGTCACTACCTCCCTTCGCAACCAGTTGCACCCTAAACCCCACAATAATTTGAACACCATTCTAAGAATACTCTTGATCGCCGTTCCTGTTAAGGGCATCACAGCCGAAACAAACCAGACTTTACTATATAGTAATACATTGATGACAATTGCACGTTGCCTAAGGGTTAAATGGTGAGGTCGCAGCATTCCCAAGCATCGCTGCACCTGTTCCATCATCCTATTCGAATTATTGACCCTTGCAGCACTTAGGTCAGCCTCATATATGACACCACAGATTTTCAGACTCCCAGTCTGATGCTGCACAACATCACATCCCCATTCTATTCTCCCTGCCCACTCTCCCAGCCCCATTATCATTGACTTCTCCAGATTTACCTTCATCCCAGTAGCTCTCCCAAACATGTGTACAACTTCCCCTAAAACTCCTAACTGTGTCTCCTCACACACCAGAATAGTTGTATCATCAACATAGTCCACCAAGCCAGGCCAAGGCTTCTGCACACCATCTCACCCCACCCATTCCTTAGACGACCCTCCACCATCCTATAAAAAGGATTCTGAACACATGCAAACAAAAGTTGTGATACTGGACAACCCTGCCAAAGACCCTGCTCCATGTTGACTCCCTCCCCCATACACCCATTGATTTGCACCCTTACCTTCGCTCCTGAGTACAACGTATCCACCCACCCCACTATTTCTTCGCCAAACCCCTGTCTGAGGAGAACATCCCGCAAAGCCCCTCTTTCCACCCTGTCATAAGCCCCTTGCCAATGCAATGCTAACAACGCCCCTCTCCCCCCTTCCATGTCCTCCAGGAACCCCTTTATGATCCCATGGCCCTCAACCATTGACCTACCCAGCAACCCAAACTGAGACTCAAACACCACCCTCCCCACAACACATTTAAGCCTATTCCCAAGAATTTTCACAAACAGCTTATAATCAGCACAAAGCAGCAAAATGGCTTGGTAATCCCGAAGGGTACTCTGCTTTTTACCCTTCGGGACCAACACCACCACCGCCGTTGCCTGCGATTCTCCCATCTTACCTCTGTCTTTCATGGCATTCATTAACCTTACTAGGAAACCCCCTTAGCAGACCCCAGTGCTGTACATAAAATTCGCTTTGTAAACCATCTATCCCGGGCACCTTTCCCTTCCTCATGTCCATAAGGGCTCTCCATATTTCCTCCTCCTCAATGACCCCACCCAGTGCCTCCTGATCACTCCTTCCCAGTTTGCACGGCACATATTCACATACCTGCTCAAGAACCTCGCCATCTACCCCACTACTTTTCCCATACTCCTCAAACCATCTATCTGCATATGTACTCATCCCCATTGTTTCCCTTAATACCCGACCCTCTCAAAAATCCCCCACCGAAGAAATGACTTGCAATCCCGGTATTGTAGTCGTTTGCTGTCGTACCTTCTGTCCTCACAGCATGCAAGCCGATGGCTTGTCGCCCCAGAATACTTCGTCCAACCCCGCTTGTACCCATACTGCTGCAAAATGCTCTTCTTGCAAATCCTTTATCCTGTCCTTCAACATTTGTATTTCCTCCACAGGGTACACCCTGCCACCCCCCCCCCACAATCCCATAATCTAGATTCTAAATAATTTGACAATCCATACCACAATTGATTAATGCGTTTGCCCTCCCTCACATAAAATTGATGTATTCTTGCCTTAGCCACACTATCCAACCATCCTACTACATCCTCCTCAGTCCTTCCCTCTGCACAGAGCTGTTCCCAAAATACTGCAAAATCTTCCACTCCCTTCCTATTCCCCCAAACCATTTTATTCAGTTTCCAATAGCTTCCCGGCCTACGAGCCAAAGCTTCCCACCCCACCTCCACTATTACTGCCCTATGATTGGAAAACACCATCTCAGTAGCTTTAAAAGACTCTACCAAAACCCTCTGAGATAAATATATCCTGTCCAAACGAGCTGCATATCCCCACCTTATAAAAGTATGTTCCACCTCCCACAGACCTCCCCCAAAAGCATCACATAACCGAAGATCTCTAAACAGGCCCCCTAAGACTGAGGAAAAATATCCCACTCCTCTGGGTTCCACGTCTGCCCTCTTAACTACACAATTCCAATTCCCCCCCACAATCGCCACAGACGGTAACGTGCATGGGAAGTACACATGTTCCTCCCGCACAAATTCCGTCTTTACTTTCACGTCATTTTCTGCTGGAGCATACACACACACAAACGCCACTCTCTCTCTCATCCACCATCCTTCCACACATAATACTCTCCCTCCTCCTCCCCCCCTCTTTCCTGTGCAATACAAACGGGCTTGCCTCTCTGATCAACACACCCACTCCTCCTTTTAAATGCTCAGACGGCAACACGGAAGCCTGGTACCCAGGCACTACTAATTCACGACCAACTTTAAAATTGTGTTCCTGGACAAAAGCCACGTCAACCTTATATCTATTCAAAAACATCCGGAAGCACTAACGTTTTACACTAACACACAGGCCATTAATATTTATTGTTACACACCTGAGGCCAGTTTAAGGTTTCCCTCCCCACCTCATTTCAAGACTCTTCCCTTACTGACCATTTCCCTGGGCATTGCCTTTGCCATGTACTTAACCCTCCTTCCCAACTATCCCCCCCTTCTGTTGTAGCCCTCTCTTAGAGTCACCCTGGGTACCATAACCGCATGCCTTTTTCCATGGCCTTTGCGCCGGTGTCAGAACATCGTCCGAATCTGACACCACCGCCCTTTTCCTCGTTGCTCCGTCCATCTCCATATCTGTGTCCTGGGAGTCCTCACAATGGACTTTCATTTCAACCACCCTTTATTCGCCTCCATGTCCTTCCATGGCACTCGCACTGTCCATCACAGGTGCCACCTGGTCCTCCCTCCTCCCGCACACGCCTCCTTCTGCCCCGATCCCAGGTTACTGCTCGCTGTGACTCTCCTCCTCCGTAGACTGTAGCATAGCCTGTAACACCGTTGCCAACTCCTCCTCGATAGCTTTCACTTCTGCTCCCACTTGCACCTCCTCACTCGACAACTGTACTGTCGATGGGCTGGGTGATTCATGAACCACCACATCCCCTTAAGATTCCACAGAAGGAGCCACCACCTCTTCACTCCTCGTGCGACCACGCCCTCCTCCTTGCCTCCGTTCTTCCTCGGGTATCATTTTCTCATGCGCAGGTGCTCCGCCCCTTGCCAGCCCAGGAGCCATATTCCGCTTGCCACAATCAGCCGCCATATGGTCATATTCGCCACAGAGTCGGCATGTACGCCTTTGCCCGGCATGTGCCACCATTACCTGGGTTTTAAACTCCTCGAGATATACATAGGAAGGTATAGGATGTCTCACCGTCATCTTGAGATTGAAAGTACCCCAGGAAATCCTGCGTAAGCTCCTTTTACCTACTTTCCAGGTTGGGCTAGATGTACAGTAGCATATCTTTCGAAAACGCTTCTGATATCTGCTTCATCAGCCTCAAAAGGCACGTTGTGGAGCTTGACCCACGAATAATGTCTTGATACATCGGTCAACCTGACACTCACTGCCCTGTGTTACGTTAATACTGACATCTTGGTAACGATCCACCAACGCCTCGTACACTTGAGCTGTTAGCACTTTCACGAATATTCTATAAACACCATTTAGTGCCACTCCATACAAATCCTCATCTCTGATGCTGTATGTCTCTCTTATAATTTTGGGCAATAACACCTCGATTGACGTAGGCGTTAAAGCCCCACTAATGAGCTCAATGCCCACAGTAATCACTCTCCGTTGCACACTTAGTGCCATATTGTTTTCCGAGTAGCTCGTCTGGGTAAACAGTAGAGGGGTGCAAAGAACGACCGCACTCTACATCATCCAGGCAGCAAATACATGTGTATGTATGGGGTGTGTTATGACCAAGGTTATAATGAGATTAATTTATATATGTATTATCCGCTGAATATTATACTCCGGGTTTCTTTAATATTAGCAAAATTAAAGATTCCACTAGTTTATAATATTATCTGATATAGGAATATACCCAGGTATGATGTGTACATATATATATTTATATATTTTGAGTAATGTGTTGGGTAGATATGTCCTTCGAGGGTAGTTTAGTCTACTCTTCCCTCTCCCTTTGGCGAGTTGATGTTATGTAGGGATTAACTGTGTTAATTCAGTTCTCTCTCTCTGCCGACTCAGTGTGCATTGACTGAGCTACCCCTCCATTACTCCACCTTATTCTCACTTGGATAGAGAATTGTGTTGTAGAAACTCCTGAACCAGCTTGAGGTTTATTCTGAAGTGAAGTCTGCGGACAGTTATATACTGTTACCATCAGTTTATGATGTGACGACCTGTGTCAAGTTTAGAACTTTAAGTGATATATTCTTTATGCCAGGGAGTTACTCAGTGAAGGTGTCCCATCTCAATGTATATACTCGCGTACAAGTAATGTCATTGAGGAAGCAGTAATATTCCGCTGATCATTAACAAGTGTAGTGCAGAAGCGGTCTATGATGTACATGAATGAAAGTTTCTGACGAAGTGATATTTAATAGATATTTATGAATATCTAAGAAGTATTTAAGCTTTTAAATAAAAAGAAACTAGAAAAGACTGAGTAACTATTATTTGTGCCTTACATTTCTAAGTTTGGAAGTATCTTCTCATTCTCTGAAGTGTATTGTTACGGAGTGCACTAACCCGGCTGAAGATTAAGATTCGAATCGTAACAGGTGGGTATTTTTCTTTTGTACTTTTTATATCAGGTAATGGACACTATGATTTATAAAAGTTAAATAAATTGGTTTCTAATTTAAAAAAAAAATTAACGAAATCTGTTCATTGAAATTTTTCTAAAATTACTGTATATTACTGAATACCAAGTGACTTATTACCTACCTAAAAGTCCATTCTTATTAAGAAACTAAAGTGCGTCAGACCATCGAAAGCGCTACTAAAGGGACGTAGACGGGAGTTAGAAGCTTGGAAGCGCTGCTGAAGGGACGTAGACGGGAGGCAGAAGCTTGGAAGCGCTACTAAAGTTAGGTAGACGGGAGGCAGAAGCTTGGAAGCGCTACTGAAGGGACGTAGACGGGAGGCAGAAGCTTGGAAGCGCTGCTGAAGGGACGTAGAAGAGAATCAGACCATTGGAAGCGCTACTGAAGGGACGTAGAAGAGAATCAGACTTTTGGAAGCGCTACTGAAGGGACGTAGAAGAGAATCAGACTTTTGGAAGCGCTACTGAAAGGATGTAGAAAGGAATTAGACGCTTGGAAGCGCTACTGAAGGGACGTAGAAGGGAATCAGACTCTTTGAAAGTGCTGCTGGAATGAGCATAAAATAACCACTGGAAGAGAACTATTGGGACTTAATGGAAGGAAAGTTGAGAGAAAGGTACTAGAGGAGACTCGGATAAATGTAAATCACCAACAGCATAGCACCACTACCCTCCCCAGCAGCACCACTACCCTCCCCAGCACCACCACTACCCTCCCCAGCAGCACCACTACCCTCCCCAGCACCACCACTACCCTCCCCAGCAGCACCACTACCCTCCCCAGCAGCACCACTACCCTCCCCAGCAGCACCACTACCCTCCCCAGCAGCACCACTACCCTCCCCAGCACCACCACTACCCTCCCCAGCAGCACCACTACCCTCCCCAGCAGCACCACTACCCTCCCCAGCACCACCACTACCCTCCCCAGCAGCACCACTACCCTCCCCAGCAGCACCACTACCCTCCCCAGCACCACCACTACCCTCCCCAGCACCACCACTACCCTCCCCAGCAGCACCACTACCCTCCCCAGCAGCACCACTACCCTCCCCAGCACCACCACTACCCTCCCCAGCACCACCACTACCCTCCCCAGCAGCACCACTACCCTCCCCAGCAGCACCACTACCCTCCCCAGCAGCACCACTACCCTCCCCAGCAGCACCACTACCCTCCCCAGCAGCACCACTACCCTCCCCAGCACCACCACTACCCTCCCCAGCACCACCACTACCCTCCCCAGCAGCACCACTACCCTCCCCAGCACCACCACTACCCTCCCCAGCACCACCACTACCCTCCCCAGCACCACCACTACCCTCCCCAGCAGCACCACTACCCTCCCCAGCACCACCACTACCCTCCCCAGCAGCACCACTACCCTCCCCAGCAGCACCACTACCCTCCCCAGCAGCACCACTACCCTCCCCAGCACCACCACTACCCTCCCCAGCACCACCACTACCCTCCCCAGCAGCACCACTACCCTCCCCAGCACCACCACTACCCTCCCCAGCACCACCACTACCCTCCCCAGCAGCACCACTACCCTCCCCAGCAGCACCACTACCCTCCCCAGCAGCACCACTACCCTCCCCAGCACCACCACTACCCTCCCCAGCAGCACCACTACCCTCCCCAGCAGCACCACTACCCTCCCCAGCAGCACCACTACCCTCCCCAGCACCACCACTGCCCTCCCCAGCAGCACCACTATCCTCCCCAGCACCACCACTGCCCTCCCCAATACCTCCGCTACCCTCCTCAATAACACCACTACCCTCCTCAATAACACCACTACCCTCCCCAATAACACCACTACCCTCCTCAATAACACCACTACCCTCCTCAATAACACCACTACCCTCCTCAATAACACCACTACCCTCCCCAATAACACCACTACCCTCCCCAATAACACCACTACCCTCCCCAATAACACCACTACCCTCCCCAATAACACCACTACCCTCCCCAATAACACCATTACCCTTCTCAATACCACCACTACCCTCCCCAATACCACCACTACCCTCTCCAATACCACCACTACCCTCCAAACACCACTCCTACCCTCCCCGACACCACTGCCGTCCAAACACCACTCCTACCCTACCCGACACCACGGCCCTCCAAACACCACTCCTACCCTACCCGACACCACTGCCCTCCAAACACCACTCCTACCCTCCCCGACACCACTGCCCTCCAAACACCACTCCTACCCTCCCCGACACCACCACCCTCCAAATACTACAACTACCCTCCCTAACACTACCCTCCCCAACACGACTACCCTCACCAACACCACGCGTACCTCCCCAACACCACAACCCTCAACAGCACACCACCCTACCCAACTCCACCAGTACCCTCCACAACGCCACCATTACCGTACCCAACACCACTACTACCATCCCCAGCACTACTACCCTCAACACCGCCACTACCCTCCCCAACACCGCCACTACCCTCCCCAACACCGCCACTACCCTCCCCAACACCGCCATTACCCTCCCCAACACACCCATTACCCTCACCAACACACCCATTACCCTCACCAACACACCCATTACCCTCATCAACACACCCATTACCCTCACCAACACACCCATTACCCTCACCAACACACCCATTACCCTCACCAACACACCCATTACCCTCACCAGCACCCCCATAACCCTCACCATCACCCCATTACCCTCACCAGCACCCCCATTACCCTCACCAACACCCCATTACCCTCCCATTACCCTTCCCAACACCACCATTACCCTTCCCAACACTACCACTTCCCTGCCCAGCACCACAACTGCCCTCCCCAACACCACAACTACCCTCCCCAACACCACCACTACCCTCCCCAACACCACCACTACCCTCCCCAACACCACCACTAACCTCCCCAACACCACCACTAACCTCCCCAACACCACCACTAACCTCCCCAACACCACTACTACCTTCACAGCACCACCACTAACCTCCCAACACCAGTACTATCCTCACCAACACTACACTCACCAACACCATTACTATCCTCACCACCACTACCCTCAACACCACCACCACTACCCTCAACACCACCACCACTACCCTTACCAACGCCACCACTACCCTCACCAACGCCACCACTACCCTCCCCAACACCACAACTCCTCAAACACATATGCAGTTTAATGTGATCCTTTATTGACAACGTTTCGCCCACACATTGGGCTTTTTCAAGTCACAAACAGATCTACCTGGGGTGGAAGGTACGGGAGTATTTATAGTCAGGTTCAGAATGTTGAGGTCAGGTGGAGAATGCTGCATCTGATGATCTACCGGGTGGGGTTATAGAGTCTTGGGTAGCTTGGCAAGGGTATTGGACAAGTTGTGAGTAGATCTTCTGCAGTGTTCTATGTTCTTATGTGGGATAGCGATGAAGATGTTTCTTGGCAAGTGGTTCAGCTATGTTATTGAAGCTATTGTTCTGGTTGAAATTGTTGGTTATAGAGATAAGCGATGATTCCAGGATTCTTCGGTATTGAGTGTTGTCTTCTGTGGCTATAAGTCTTGAGTTTCTGTAGTTAATTAAATGGTTGTGTGAATTGCGATATTGTACATAGGCATTCCTTGTATCGTCAGTCCTGCTTGCGTATTGGAGTTCTGAAATACGTGTTTGGAGGTCTCTTGATGTTTCGCCCACGTATAATTTGTTGCAGTCATTACAAGGGATTATGTATACCCCTGCAGAGGATGGAAGCTTGTCCTGTCTACTACTGGTGATGTCCTTGATGGTCGTGGTTGTGGAGGTAGATACTTGGAATGAGGTATTGGAAAAGATGTTGGAAACGTGTTTGGCAATGGAGTTGGTGGGGAGGACTATGTATCTCTTCTCGGCAGTGTCTTCTCTGGGTGTGTTGAAGATGTTTAATGCTCGCCGTCTGCAGTCTCTGATGAAGTGACGAGGATAGTGGAGTTTAGAAAATACTTGTTCAATTATAGTGCATTCTTCCTCAAGGAACTCATTGCTGCAGATTCTGAGTGCACGCAGGAAGAAGCCTATAATTACACCACGTTTGGTTTTGGTGTCGTGGTGAGAGTAGAAGTGGACAAGATCGTTTTGGTTGGTTTGTTTTCGATAGACTTTAAAACGAAGTTCATTGTCAGTTTTGCAGAGAAGAACATCAAGGAAAGGAAGAGTGTTGTTGACTTCAAGTGTGAACTGGATTGAGGGCTCGACCTGGTTGAGCTTGTCTTGGAGAGCCAGGTCGAGCCCTCAATCCAGTTCACACTTGAAGTCAACAACACTCTTCCTTTCCTTGATGTTCTTCTCTGCAAAACTGACCATGAACTTAGTTTTAAAGTCTATCGAAAACCCACCAACCAAAACGATCTTCTCCACTTCTACTCTCACCACAACACCAAAACTAAACGTGGTGTAATTATAGGCTTCTTCCTGCGCGCACTCAGAATCTGCAGCAATGAGTTCCCAACACCACCACTACCCTCCCCATCACCACCACTACCCTCCCCATCACCACCACTACCCTCTCCAACACCACCATTACCCTCCCCAACACCACCACTACCCTCTCTAACACCACCTCCCTCCCTACACCAATACCCTCCCCAACAGAACCACTACCCTCCCTAACACCACTAACTTCAACAACACCACCACCACTACCTCCCCAACACCAATACCCTCCAAACACCACTACTAACTTCCCCAACACTACCCTCCCCAACACAACTACACTCCCCAACAATACCAGTACACTCCCAAACACCATCACTACCCTCCCCAGCACCACCACTACCCTCCCCAACACCACTACCTTCATTAACACTACTGCCAACACCCCTACTACCCATCATAACACCACCACTACTCTTCATAACACCACCACTACCCTCTCCAACACCACTGCTACTCTCTCCAACACCACTACTTTCCCAACACCACTTCCTATCACTAACACCACGGCAACCCTCCTCCAAACCACTACGCACACCATCACTACCATCCCCAACACCATCCCTACCCTCCATAACCCCACGACTAACCTCCCCAACACCACGGCAACCCTCCTCAATACCACCACTACCCTCAACAACACCTCTACATCCAAAACACCACTACTACCCTCCCCATCATCACTACTCTCCCCAATACCACCACTACCCTTCTCAACACCTCCACTTCCCTCCCCAAACCACCAATACCGTCCATTACACTACCACTGCCCTCCAAACACTACCACTACCCTCCAAACACTACCACTACCCTCCCAACACCTCCAATACCCTCCCCAACATCAATACTGCCCTCCCCAACACCACCCTCCCCAACACTGCCCTCCAAAAACCACTCCTACCCTCCCAAACACCACCAATCTCCCCAACACCACTACCCTCCAAATACTACAACTACCCTCCCTAACACTACCCTCCCCAAAACCACTCCCCTCAACAACACACTGCCCTCCCCAACACCACCGCTACCCTCCCCAACACCACCGCTACCCTCCCCAACACCACCGCTACCCTCCCCAACACCACTGCTACCCTCCCCAACACCACTACTACCCTCCCCAACACCACCGCTATCCTCCCCAATACCACCGCTATCCTCCCCAATACCACCGCTATCCTCCCCAATACCACCGCCATCCTCCCCAATACCACCACTATCCTCCCCAATACCACCACTATCTTCCACAATACCACCACTACCCTCCACAATACCACCACTACCCTCCACAATACCACCACTTCCCTTCCCAACACCTCCACTACCCTCCATTACACCACGACTACTGTGGCATGCAAAGATTACGTAACCTTTATTCGGCGCATGTACACACCCTCAGCGAAACAGGGGACTGAGGGTTGACGATGGGGCCCCGTCGTTCAACTAGTACCCAGGTTTCAGCCAATGAGAAGATGGTTTTGGCAATCGCAGAGGTTATGTGGGTACCACTCTCCTGTCTGCCCTTGTCATTCCCATTCTAGAGCTGGCTGAAGCACGGTCTGCTCTCTAGTGGCTTCTATTCTGCCTTGCTTACCGTGGAGTGCACTAATACCTATTGCTGTACATAGTGTATATAGTGTACATACTTCTGTTCTAAATTCGTGAAGGATAATATAAGTCAAAAGTTTTCGGCTGTGTTTATTTTGCTCCCTTTACACCCAGGATAACAGGCCATTTGGACTCCTGGGTTGTAATACTCCCCAACACCACTACTACCCTCCCCAACACCACTACTACCCTCCCCAACACCACTACTACCCACCCCAACACCACTACTACCCACCCCAACACCACTACTACCCACCCCAACACCATAACCACCCTCCCCAACATCACTACCCTCCCAAACACCTCTTACCTCCCCAACACCATCACTAACCTTCAAACACCACCGCTACCCTCCCCAACACCACCGCTACCCTCCCCAACACCACCGCTACCCTCCCCAACACCACTACCCTCCACAACACCATTGCCCTCCCCACCACCACTACCCTCCCCAACACCACCACTACCCTCCCCAACATCACACCCTCCCCAACACCACAATACCCACCCCAACTTTACCACTTCCCTCCCCAACACCACAATACCCACCCCAACTTTACCACTTCCCTCCCCAACACCACTACCCTACTCAACACTACTACTACCCTCCCCAACACCATCACTACCCTCCCCAACACTGCCTCTCACCAACACCACCGCTACCCTCTGTAACACTGCTATTACCCTCCCCGGCACCACAACGACCCTCCCCAGCATCATCACTACCCTTTCGAATCCCACCACTACCTACTCCAACACAACTACCCTCTCCAACATCACCAATACTCTCCCCATCACCATCGTCCTACGAAACAAAATTATTATCCTCCCCAGCACCACCATTATCCTCTCAACACCACCATTAATCTTTGTACCACCATTACCTCTCGAGCACTATAATCTTCCCCAACTCCAATATTATACTTCCCAACACCACCATTACTCTTATCGCGTACCATTACTCGCTGCTGTCTTCCTGACAAGTATTCCCTGATCCATTGTAGTGCCTTCCCTGTTATCCCTGCTTGGTCCTCCAGTTTTTGTACTAATCTCTTGTGTGGAACTGTGTCAAACGCCTTCTTGCAGTCCAAGAATATGCAATCCACCCACCCCTCTCTCTTTCTTGTCTTACTGCTGTCACCATGTCATAGAACTCTAGTAGGTTTGTGACACAGGATTTCCCGTCCCTGAAACCATGTTGGCTGCTGTTGATGAAATCATTCCTTTCTAGGTGTTCCACCACTATTCTCCTGATAATCTTCTCCATGATTTTGCATACTATACATGTCAGTGACACTGGTCAGTAGTTTAGTGCTTCATGTCTGTCTCCTTTTTTAAAGATTGGAACTACATTTGCTGTCTTCCATGCCTCAGGCAATCTCCCTGTTTCGATAGATGAATTGAATATTGTTGTTAGGGGTACACATAGCGCCTCTGCTCCCTCTCTCAGGACCCCTGGGGAGATGTTATCTGGCCCCATTGCCTTTGAGGTATCTAGCTCACTCAGAAGCCTCTTCACTTCTTTCTCGGTTGTATGCACTGTGTCCAGCACTTGGTGTGCCCCACCTCTGTCTTTCTGGAGCCCTTTCTGTGAACACTTCTTTGAATCTCTTGTTGAGTTCCTCACATTCTTCCTGGTCATTTTTTGTCTCTCCTCCTTCCTTCCTTAGCCTGATTACCTGGTCCTTGACTGTTGTTTTCCTCCTGATGTGGCTGTATAACAGTTTCGGGTCAGATTTGGCTTTCGCTTCTATGTTGTTTTCATATTGTCTTTGGGCCTTCCTTCTTATCTGTGCATATTTGTTTCTGGCTCTACGACTGCTCTCCTTATTCTCCTGGGTCCTTTGCCTTCTGTATTTCTTCCGTTCCCTAGTACACTTGGTTTTTGCCTCCCTGCACCTTTGGGTGAACCATGGGCTCATCTTGGCTTTTTCATTATTCCTGTTACCCTTGGGTACAAACCTCTCCTCAGCCTCCTTGCATATTGTTGCTACATATTCCATCATCTCATTAACTGGCTTCCCTGCCAGTTCTCTGTCCCACTGAACCCCGTTCAGGAAGTTCCTCATTCCAGTGTAGTCCCCTTTCTTGTAGTTTGGCTTCATTCGTCCTGACCTTCCTGCTTCTCCCTCCACTTGTAGCTCTACTGTGTATTCGATCGCTGGCCCCAAGGGGTCTTTCATATGTGATGTCCTCGATATCTGCACTACTCAAGGTGAATACTAAGTCCAGTCTTGCTGGTTCATCCTCTCCTCTCTCTTGTAGTGTCCCTTACGTGCTGGTACATGAAGTTTTCCAGTACCATCTCCATCATCTTAGCCCTCCATGTATCTTGGCCCCCATGTAGCTCCAAGTTCTCCCAATCGATCTCCTTGTGGTTAAAGTCACCCATGATCAGGAGCTTTGCCCTGCATGCATGAGCTCTTCTGGCCACTGCAGCCAGTGTGTCAACCATCACTTCATTGCTCTCGTTGTACTCTTGCCTTGGCCTCCTGCTGTTCTGTGGTGGGTTATACATCACTGCTATTACCACCTTGGTACCTCCAGAGTGAAGCGTTCCCGCTATGTAATCACTTTCTTCTCTGCTGTCTCCTCTCCCCAGCTCTTCAAAATTCCATCAGTTTTTGATCAGCAATGCAACTCCTCCACCCCCCCTGTTCCCTCTGTCTTTCCTCAGGATCTGGTATCCCGTTGGAAAGATGGCATCTGTTATCATACCTGTAAGCTTGGTTTCTCTGAGTGCTATGATGTCCGGTGATGCCTCTTTGACTCTTTCGTGCCACTCCTCCCACTTATTTGTTTTTCCATCAGCGTTTGTGTACCATACCTTCAGTTTCCTTTCCAACACTCTGGTTTGGGGGGCCTGTGAGGGTGGGAGACCTGGTAGCATACTATGAGATTCTATAGCTGGGTGTTGGGTGGAAACTGTTGGTATGGATTGTAGTGTGTGTTGGGATGGTGTGATAGGTTGTGGGGTTCTGAGGATAGTTTTGTGTGTGCTTGCCCTTGCTGCTCTGTTCTAATCTGACTGACCTTTGCTGGTTCCATCCTTGTCTCCTTTCCTAGCTTCTTTCGCTTTTTTGTCCTCTCCCTCAGCTGCTGTCGTTCTGTTTGTGTTCGGTCTGTCTAGGGACACCCTCTTGTACTCCGAGTATTTCAACTGTGGTTTCTCTTGGAGGATCCTGTTCTGCACTGTTTCCGTCCTGAGAATCAGCTTGATCGGTCGGTTTCTCCCCTTCGAGTACCCCCCCTATTCTCTGAAAATTTACAGTCTCGTCCATCTCTTCTTCACCTATTTCCGTGATGATTTTCTCAATCTCCTTTCTTCCTGTCGACTTTCAGTGTGTGTCCTTTCCTCTCTCTCCTGATGCCCATGGATAAACACTGATTTTGCCCTTTCCTCCTCCCATGTGTGTGTGTGTTCCTGTGTGTGTGTGTTCCTGTGTGTGTGTGTTCCTGTGTGTGTGTGTTCCTGTGTGTGTGTGTTCCTGTGTGTATGTGTGTTCCTGTGTGTGTATTCCTGTGTGTGTTCCTGTGTGTTCCTGTGTGTGTGTGTTCCTGTGTGTGTGTGTTCCTGTGTGTGTGTGTGTTCCTGTGTGTGTGTTCCTGTGTGTGTGTGTTCCTGTGTGTGTGTTCCTGTGTGTGTGTTCCTGTGTGTGTGTGTGTGTGTTCCTGTGTGTGTGTGTTCCTGTGTGTGTGTGTGTTCCTGTGTGTGTGTGTTCCTGTGTGTGTGTGTGTGTGTGTGTTCCTGTGTGTGTGTTCCTGTGTGTGTGTGTGGTCCTGTGTGTGTGTGTGGTCCTGTGTGTGTGTGTGTTCCTGTGTGTGTGTGTGTTCCTGTGTGTGTGTGTGTGTGTGTTCGTGTGTGTGTGTGTTTGTGTTCGTGTGTGTGTGTGTTTGTGTGTTCGTGTGTGTGTTTTCGTGTGTGCGTGTGTACTCACCTAGTTGAGGTTGCAGGGGTCGAGTCCTAGCTCCTGGCCCCGCCTCTTCACTGGTCGCTACTAGGTCACTCTCCCTGAACCGTGAGCTTTATCATACCTCTGCTTAAAACTATGTATGGATCCTGCCTCCACTACATCGCTTCCCAAACTATTCCACTTCCTGAATACTCTGTGGCTGAAGAAATACTTCCTAACATCCATGTGATTCATCTGTGTCTTCAACTTCCAACTATGTGTGTGTGTTCCTGTGTACTCACCTATTTGTACTCGCCTATTTGTGGTCTCAGGGGTCGATTCTTAGCTCCTGGCCGTGCCTCTTCACTGGTTGCTACTGGGTCCTCTCTCTCCCCACTCCATGAGCTTTATCAAACCTCGTCTTAAAACTATGTATGGTTCCTGCCTCCACTACATCATTTTCTAGGCTATTCCACTGCCTGACAACTCTGAAGAAATACTTCCCAACATCCCTTTGACTCATCTGAGTCTTCAACTTCCAGTTGTGACCTCTTGTTTCTGTGTCCCCTCCCTAGAACATCCTGTCTTTGTCCACCTTGTCTATTCTGCGCAGTATTTTATATGACGTTATCATGTCTCCCCTGACCCTCCTGTCCTCTAGTGTAGTCAGGCCGATTTCTCTTAACCTTTCTTCATAAGTCATTCCCCTTAGCTGTGGAACTAACCTCGTCGCAAACCTTTGCACTTTCTCTAGTTTCTTGACATGCTTTACCAGTGCGGGTTCCAAACAGGTGCTGCATACTCCAGTATGGGCCTGACGTACACGGTGTACAGTGTCTTGAACGATTCCTTATTAAGGTATCGGAATGCTGTTCTCAGGTTTGCCAGGCGCCCATATGCTGCAGCAGTTACCTGGTTGATGTGTGCTTCCGGACACATGCTCGGTGTTATACTCACTCCAATATCTTTCTCCTTGAGCGAGGTTTGCAGTCTTTGGCCACCTAGCCTATACTTCTGTGCCTTTCCCCTATCTTCATGACTTTGCATTTGGCGGGATTAAATTCGAGAAGCCAGTTGCTGGACCAGGTGTCCAGTCTGACAAAGTCTCTTTGAAGTCCTGCCCGGTCTTCATTTGATTTAATTATCCTCATTAACTTCACATCATCTGCGAACAGGGACACTTCTGAGTCTAACCCTTCCATCATGTCGTTCACATATACCAAAATTAGCACTGGTCCTAGGAGCGACCCCTGTGGGACCCTGCTCGTCACAGGTGCCCACTGTGATACATCATTACGTACCATGACTCGTTGTTGCCTCCCTGTCAGGTATTCTCTTATCCATTGCAGTGCCCTTCCTGTTATATGAGCCTGATCCTCTAGCTTCTGCACTAACCTCTTGTGAGGAACTGTGTCAAAGGCCTTCTTGCAGTCCAAGAAGATTGTGTGTGTGTGTTCCTCTGTGTGTACTCACCTAGTTGTGGTTGCAGGAGTCGTGTCATAGCTCTTGGCCTCGTCTCCTCACTGGCCGCTACTCGGTCACTCTCCCTGCACCATGAGCTTTATCATACCTCTGCTTAAAGCAATGTATGGATCCTACCTCCAGTGCATCGCTTCCCAAAGTATTCCACTTCCTGACTACTCTGTGAATAAAGAAATACTTCCTAACGTCCTTGTGATTCATCTCATCCTTCAACATCCAACTGTGACCCTTTGTTGCTGTGTCCCATCTCTGGAACAACCTGTCTGTCCATCTTGTCGATTCCTCTCAGTATTTTATACGTCGTTATCATATCCCCCTCTATCTTTTCTGTCCTCCAGTGTCGTGAGGTCGATTTTCCAAGTGAGTGTAAAACGGAAGCCTCTAATTGTTTTTCATGATGGTAGAATTGCTTGTATATTTTCTCTGTCTTATGAAGATGAAATATTTCAGGTGTGTCCTGGTGTTACGACTTTGAAATCGTAACTTAAATAAAATATCCTGGCTACTAAATGGCTGCTCAGTCTGTTGTCTAAGGGCATTTAAATTACACTGAAAGAAACAGCAACTCTAGCACTAACATGTACCTTCAAACAAGTTATGAAACATGAGTGTAAATAATCAATATACTATAAGGACACAAAAACTTATATATAATATTAACAGTAATTCACAGACTATAATCTACTGCACTACAACATTACCTTAACTCCAGTACACATTACTAGCACATTGCTACCAGTAAGTGAAATATATATAAACAGGGAGGCTTCATAACACTCCCCGTCCTTTCTGCCGGCTACTTAGCCGGCCTGTCTCCAAAACACAGGCCCTTGTACACCCATGTACTGATAAACATGGGAGCACTTAAATACAAACACCTATAGTACACACTAAAAAAATTTACCAAAATCACCTACTGACACTAACGCCCAAACCATGACTTCTCCCCGTCACTGTCCGTCTCGTACTGAACTGAACACACCGCATCTGTTCCTGTCCTGGCCACACTGACTCACCAGGAATAATACACGTCCGCTTTCAGTACAGTACCGGAACTATGGAGCATTTTTTTATATAATATTTTACTGCTGCACACTGTGTAACACTTGGTACTTCTACTTACAATTAGGTCACAATACTTACAATTAGGTCACAATACTTACAATTAGGTCACAATACTTACAATTAGGTCACAATACTTACAATTAGGTCACAATACTTACAATTAGGTCACAATACTTACAATTAGGTCACAATACTTACAATTAGGTCACAATACTTACAATTAGGTCACAATACTTACAATTAGGTCACAATACTTACAATTAGGTCACAATACTTACAATTAGGTCACAATACTTACAATTAGGTCACAATACTTACAATTAGGTCACAATACTTACAATTAGGTCACAATACTTACAATTGGGTCACAATACTTACAATTAGGTCACAATACTTACAATTAGGTCACAATACTTACAATTAGGTCACAATACTTACAATTAGGTCACAATACTTACAATTAGGTCACAATACACATACATGTATAACCATTTATATACACACTCCTCTGGGTTCCCTTCTCTTCTTGTTGATTTCCATTGTTACCATTGGGAAGTGAACAGAATTCTTCCTCTGTAAGTCATACGTGTCAGAAGGGGCAACTAAAATGCCGGGAGCAAGGGGCTAGTAACCCCCTTCTCCTGTATATATTACTTAAGTTAGAAAGAGAACCTTCTGGTTTTCCTTTTTGGACACCTTCCTTGGTGAGATACAGCCGGTGTCTTGAAAGAAAGAATATATATATTTCGAGCTGAATAGGTAAAACTTGTGATTCTGGCTTAAATAACAACACTCTTCTTGCCGAATAAAGCAAGCGAAAATTTGTGTATGTAAAAATTTCGCAAAAATCATACTGACCCTAATGAAAAAAAAATGTATTTCATTATGTTAAAATGGCTTCAAGGAAGAGTATTTGGAATTTTCATTCTTTTTTGCCAATAGGTATATTTTATTACATAATATGGTACAAAAGTTTAAGAGATACATTGCTGATATAAAGATGGTATATACAGTACATGAGGTGTGAGAGATACATGTCTAGTACATGTTGTTACGTGTTTGTCACTTATTGTAATGTGAAAATCTCATCCAGCTCTTCAGAACTGGGGCACATGCTCAAAATACAGCAGGCATTACCCCTCTCAACAGCAGCGGTGAATTGCTGTAACAGAAAACTAGCTGCCCTGGGATCCCTAGTTACCCTGATGAGTCTTTTGCCTAGCTCCTTAAGGAGTCAAGGGTCTCTGAGCCAATGGGAACAAACTTATAATGATGGACAAGTTCACCATATTTTATAGATTTTTGGGACTCCCTGAAGCTAGCAGCTGCCCCTCCTTCTTCCCTGGTGTACTACCTGGAGTTTACCTGGAGAGAGTTTCGGGGGTCAACGCCCCCGCGGCCCGGTCTGTGACCAGGCCTCCTGGTGGATCAGCGCCTGATCAACCAGGCTGTTGCTGCTGGCTGCACGCAAACCAACGTACGAGCCACAGCCCGGCTGATCAGGAACTGACTTTAGGTGCTTGTCCAGTGCCAGCTTGAAGACTGCCAGGGGTCTGTTGGTAATCCCCCTTATGTGTGCTGGGAGGCAGTTGAACAGTCTCGGGCCCCTGACACTTATTGTATGGTCTCTTAACGTGCTAGTGACACCCCTGCTTTTCATTGGGGGGATGGTGCATCGTCTGCCAAGTCTTTTGCTTTCGTAGTGAGTGATTTTCGTGTGCAAGTTCGGTACTAGTCCCTCTAGGATTTTCCAGGTGTATATAATCATGTATCTCTCCCTCCTGCGTTCCAGGGAATACAGGTTTAGAAACCTCAAGCGCTCCCAGTAATTGAGGTGTTTTATCTCCGTTATGCGCGCCGTGAAAGTTCTCTGTACATTTTCTAGGTCGGCAATTTCACCTGCCTTGAAAGGTGCTGTTAGAGTGCAGCAATATTCCAGCCTAGATAGAACAAGTGACCTGAAGAGTGTCATCATGGGCTTGGCCTCCCTAGTTTTGAAGGTTCTCATTATCCATCCTGGAGATAGGTATCAGCCAAAGTAGATGCACATGTGCAGTCAAACACCACCTGCTTACCGTCTGTCCAGGCTTGAAGGGTGATACCATCTGGATGCTTCTGGCTGCCATCAGATCTGCATAGCTGGGGTGGCTCCCTTACTGCTGGGCATCCGGCTGTTGTGAAGCTCTTCTTGATAATGTTATTACCCTCCTCATGTCTTGCAATCTTTCCCTCGGATTTACGGCACACAAGACCATAGTACCCGAATCGGTCTGCTGCTTCACTACCACACATACAACTGTGTTCGGCAAGAATAGGGGCGGCAAGACGAAGGGCAACACTAATGCGGATGGTCTGTGGGTCGAGCCATGTGCCAAGGCTGGAGTTGGGAACAGCCAACAGAAAGTCCCCTGCATGAGGAGCTCTCACTGCCAGGAGATGGGCTCAATCCTTTTGTGACACACTCTGAAGCACTGTTGAGGTTATTTTCTCCACTATCGGGCCATCACAGTGCGACTATTTGTAGTTGTTAGGGGAAGCAGGTGTGGTTTCAGAGCCCATTAGATTATCTTAGATCATGGCTCCGTCAATGAGCTTTTGGTCCTGGGCTCCAATCTTGTCCCTAAGATGTTCAGGGAGAATCGCTGCTACAAGCTCTCTGGATGCAATACACGAGGACAGAAAAGCAGGTAACGCAATCTGTAATGACTTGCGGACACCAATGCCTCCTAGTCTGACTGGAAGTGTAGCTTGGTTCCACTGCCCGTCTTCTAGAGTAAGGTTAAGTACTTTCGTAAAAATCTGCCTCAGAATACTGTCATATTCGTGCAGTATAGGGTTATCATATGAAGGTGCACATCTTAGGAAATATGTCAACCTGGGCAGACTCAAGCACTTTGTGAGAAGGTACAAGGCATCGTGGGTGTCAAGATTACCTATTCGTTGTTCCAGTCTCCTCAGTTCTTCCAATTTCTTCCTGAGGATTGTGTCAATGGCATAGCTTCGCAGAGTTGCTCCAAGCAAGACACTATTTGTAGGGGCAATGACTGATGCTCCTGGTAGTTTTGATCTCACTGCATTTATCACTTGTTGACTGACTGAGATGATTTCACATTTGGATGGATTCAGGATGAGACCCATTTCCTGTCCCT